>NW_021703783.1:72627288-72719526 GCF_005190385.1 Monodon monoceros | reverse complement strand
TATTTATTTATTTATTTATTTATTTATTTATTTATTTATTTATTTATGGCTGTGTTGGGTCTTCGTTGCTCAGCGCGAGCTTTCTCTAGTCGCGGTGAGTGGGGGCTGCTCTTTGTTGTGGTGTACGTGCTTTTCATTGCGGTGGCTTCTCTTGTTGTGGAGCGCGGGCCCTAGGCGCACGGGCTCAGTAGCTGTGGCTCCCAGGCTCTAGAGTGCAGGCTTGGTAGTTGTGGCGCATGGGCATAGTTGCTCCGCGGCATGTGGGATC
Organism: Monodon monoceros; assembly: GCF_005190385.1. Lineage (NCBI taxonomy): Eukaryota > Metazoa > Chordata > Mammalia > Artiodactyla > Monodontidae > Monodon > Monodon monoceros. Next base: position 72,719,258 of record NW_021703783.1, on the reverse strand, counting down.
TTCCCAGACCAGGGCTCGAACCCGTGTCCCCTGCATCAGCAGGCGGATTCTTAACCACTGTGCCACCAGGGAAGTCCCCAGGTTGCTATTTTAAGTAAAATAGGGAAGGTATCACTGATAAGGTGACATATGAGCAGAAATTTGAAGGAGACCAGAGAAACAGCCTAGGAGATATCTGGGAAAAGAACATTCCATTCAAATAATTGAATGAATTCCAAAATCCTTCTAGGCTCATTTCTCCCCAAATATATAATTGTAATTTGGCATTCTTGGACACTGTTATAATGTCAACCAACCTGGTTTACGGCAGTTTTTTCCTGACCACTTTTTACTGAGTTTTCTGGTTAGTGTATGCCCCAGGAATTAGCACAACTTTGATTACTGGAAAACCCAGCTGGATTTTTTTTTTCTCCTCCCCCATCTTAGAGAGTATTGCAAATAAACAGGCTGATAAGCTGCCTTGAACTTTTTACAAAAAGTTGCGGTGAGCGGGGGCTACCCTTATTCCTTTAAACTCTATATCTACAATAAATATGAAACGAGAACTGATGTTCAGTATGATACAGCATGGTGCTCAATATTTTGTTAGGATGTTTAGCTAGGCAAGCTAACAGACAAGCCCTGAAAACAAAAAGGGTTTTCTTGCTGACATTTAGATAACTGGAAAATTCAGTTATCCAAAATGTCTATTTCTTACAGAATCTGAGATTACAGTACAGAGACTTGTTATCATTTAGAGCCCCAGGCCTTTCATATATGAGACAAGATAAAAGCAAGGGTAACATTACCTTCATCATACAGTCACTCAAAAAATCATGGAATACTTACTCTTTAAGTTCTGGCGGGTAATTTGGTCTATTCTTGAGTTACAGGAAGTCCCTGGTGTTAGGATATAAAAATGAATGTTTCTCTGGTTCCACTTGCCTTATCAAAGATGAATGAAATGTACTTTCTCAAATATGTTTCACTATGAATTCTACCCCATCCGTGCTGCAGCCCAAGAAGTAATATCTCCTTTCAAACAGTTTGAAACTTGCTGTATCCATCCAGTCTAGGTTGGTCTTCTTTTTGCTGTATAAAAATTGGATGAGTACTTTAGGCATTTCAAGGTTGAGTCCAGATAAATAGTAACCAGATAATTCTGGCCATTTGACTAAAGATGGTGGGATGGGATTGTGGGGAAAGGGGAAGAGAATGAATTTAAAAAGGGAAAATACACTTTTTTTTTTTTTGGCTGTGTTGGGTCTTCGTTGCTGCGTGCGGGCTTTCTCTAGTTGCAGTGAGTGGGGGCTACTCTTTGTTGTGGTGTGCAGGCTTCTCATTGCGGTGGCTTCTCTTGTTGCAGAGCACGGGCTCTAGGCGCACGGGCTTCAGTAGTTGTGGCTCACAGGCTCAGTAGTTGTGGCTCGCGGGCTGTAGAGCTCAGGCTCGGTAGTTGTGGTGCACGGGCTTAGTTGCTCGACGGCGTGTGGGATCTTCCCGGACCACGGCTCGAACCTGTGTCCCCTGCATTGGCAGGCTGATTCTTAACCACTGTGCTACCAGGAAACCCCTGCCTTCATTTCTTAATGAGTGTCCCCTTTGTTTTTCTTCCTTCCACCTAACTCACACTGAACTTGTCATCTTAGACAGAAAAACACTCTCCTGTGTAGAATAAAGTAAAAACATCTAAATGTGTGGTTGGACAAACTTATTTTTAACTTTTTTGGTGTAACACTGTGTGTTAGGCAGTAATTAAAGTTCTGGTAAAGCTAATTGAAATGGGGCTCTTTAGTTGACTATTGCATAGTTAAAAGGCTTTAGGGTGTTATTAGAATAAAAATACATTTCAGCATCTTGAGTATAACTCTCTGGCCTAGTATGGTATATTTTTTCTGTGAAAATGTTCATTTCACCAGAAATTTATATCAAGGGAATAAAACCCAGCATGTTTGTGTGGTTGGGTGTGTTATATATGTTTGCTGGAGGGCTGGGGTGAGTAGAGCATTAGCATTGGGAAGAGGAGAGGGTAAAATTCAAGAAATGGTGCAAAAGGAAAACTTCTGCAGCCTTTGAGTGTCACATGTGTATCCCTGTGTATGCTCTTCTTAAATCAGTGCAGGGAAGGAAATGTGCCGATAAGCTCTAATTAAAAAAAAAAAATAGGGTTTATTCTGATGCCTGGCCACTGATTTTGATAAAAGAAAGTAACAGAGAAAGAAGAATATTTCTTTTACCACAGTCTGTCATCACACCAGAAAACTGTGTCCCTGGGTCCATAACATTTAAAACCTTATCCATTTTGATTGAGACTAAAGTACCTGACAAAGAAAATGTATGAACCAGGAGGGTAGAATTTTCATAAGCTTTTCAAATCACCAGGCTTTAGGGAGCGCCTACTACGTGCAGGGTCTCTCTTCATTAGAATCAAGTTCTTCACGCTGGAAAAAGCAGTATACAACTTGGCAAACCGACAAGGTCCTAGCCACACACTGGTGGTGAAGTACCAAAAGCTACAGCATAAAAAAGGACAAAGGAGCAAAAGGAGCCTCCCATTACAGAAAGAAGGGGTGAAGTTAGAATTCACCCTTTATACTTAGACCTGGATTAAATGCCCATCTATGAACTTAGCACCCAGGATGGTAATGCCAAGGGGGCACTGATTATAAGGTGGGATTGCCCTGATTCCAAGTACAGAAGATAGATACTGAGGCTGCTGTGCCCATGCAAGGCTCTGATTCTGTGGGCTTGGTTTTTTCTGGCATTAGCTTGGCCACCAAGCTCAAGTTTAGCCGTTAGGATTTCAACTTTAAAACGCCAACAAGGACTTCCCTGGTGGTGCAGTGGTTAAGGATCCGCCTGCCAATGCAGGGGACACGGGTTCCATCCCTGGTCCGGGAAGATCCTACATGCTGCGGGGCAACTAAGCCCATGTGCCACAACTACTGAGTCTGTGCGCCACAACTACTGAGGCCGTGTGCCACAACTACTGAAGCCCATGCACTCTAGGGCCTGCGTGCTGCAACTACTGAAGCCTGCGCGCCTAGAGCCCGTGCTCTGCAACAAGAGAAGCCACCACAATGAGAAGCTCGTGCACCACAAAGAAGGGTAGCCCCCGCTGGCCGCAACTAGAGAAAGCCCATGTGCAGCAACCAAGACCCGATGCAGCCAAAACAAATGAAAAAAAAAAAAAACCCAAAAAACTGCCAACAAAGGATCTCAGCCCTTTTCCTGCTTTGATAGGCTCAGCAAAAAACAATCACAAACCACAAGTTCCTGTGGTCATTTCAGGGTCATGAGTAATTTTGGGTATACTCCATTCTCTCCCGGGAGAAAGCATATTAGAACATTAGAACGTAGGAGGGAAGAGTAACACTGCTGAAGATACTGTATCTCTGCACATAAAAATTTAACCCTCCACACACCATGGTACCTACTGTAACCCCGATGGCAGCCAGGGTCACCTGACTGCTCAAGAGCTGGAAGGATCAGACGCCCCCCTCTTCCGGCCTAATAAAGTCCAATGTCATTTTCAAGTTTTCGCTCATCCCTAGGTAGCACACCCTCTTCTCTGAACTCTGTCCTTGATCCCCCAGCTGTGTGGGCTGTCTAGCCAGGTGTGGAACTCATCTGGCACCTTCACTTATAGAAGTAGAGCATCTCTTTGTGCAGGTGGCTTTAGCAAACGAGCCAAGAAGATGGAGGAGACTGACACTGCAGCAGCCTAGACATCTTGAATTACTTGGATTTTTGTAATGCTTTGGTTCTTTCTGGATCCCAGGCTCCAGGTCCTTTCTCCTTTCCCCTCCCCACCGCCATCATCTCCTCTCTCTCCCTCCCTTCCTCTCTCCTCCTCCCACTTTCCCTTCCTTTCCTTGTCAGTTTTGTCTCTCAGGAGCAAACCTCAAATTCCTAAGGGAATAAAGAGATCAAGGCTGATACTGCTTCTTTCTGCTATCGCTGAAGGAAAAACAATGTTTTCCCTTTTTTTCTTCTATTTACAGTCATTTGTTGGGTGAGGTTGCAGAGAAAGACAAGTAATGAGGGACAGGGAAGGACAGTTTGAGTCTTCAGGATTAGCAGAAAGACCTCAGAGACACCTGCCTTTACTTAGACACCCCAAGAAAGCCTGAGGGTCAGGGTGGCGGCGGGATGCTTTAGGCACAGGCTCTGGAATCTGAGATTTGAATTCGGCTGCTTGAATCCAGCTGAAGCACTGCTGCCGGTGCCAAGAGGCACTTGATCCTCGCCGAGTCCCGGGTTGGGTTCTTGGCCTGGAAAATAAAGTTGAGAATATATCCAACCTTCAACTCCAAAATTCAACCTCTGAAAGCAGGTTTTGGGTTTTTTTCCTATCTAGGTTTGGCAAAAACACTTTTGGCAATAAAACCTCACCTGGCGTGAAGAAGCAGTCTTCTTCCTTTGTATCTGTTCACACATTGTGCTGTAGGAATGTTCACATGGTTGAGTTCCAGGCCCCAAGGAAGGGATTCATACCCTGTGGTACATGCTCCATATGGACTCCCAAAATCTGAAAAATGCTGAATTGCAGAAACACAAGTGGCCCTTAGGCATGGGATAAGGTTATCCACCTCGGAGGGTGTTGGGGCATAGCTAATAGCTGTGAGGGGGCTAATGGGAGCCAGCATGGTATAATCACTCAGTGTTGGCCACTTTCACCGCTGCACTGTGCTCTTGAATGACAGCGGGAGGCTATGTCTAGCTCCAGGAATAGCTACAAAACTTTGTGTTAGGAAGTACCTAAGACCCTGCAGGTTACACATCAGCTTATTTTATTTCTATTGTCTATATTTATCTTGAGTGTTGAATTTGCTTCCGATTTTCTTTTGGGGTGGTTTCTCAATGCCCTCTAACTCGACTGTTTTATGAGGAAAAATAGCATTTCCTCCCACCCCTGCCCCCCACCCATCTCTCTCTCTCTCCCTCTAGCACTTAAGTGCCCTTTCTCCTTGATCACAGGGAACCAGAGAGCTGCTTACTGATGCTGCTGCAGAGCCTTTCTCTGACGGCGGTGATTAATGGTCAAAAGATGCTAAATGTGAAACAGTGATTCAGGAAAGCTCTCAGGACATTTTCTCCGGAGCCAGGTGCTAAGAACTTCTCAACAGGGACAACTTAGTGGGGGAAATGGAAAATGAACACACACAGTGTAAAACTTTGGCTATAAATATAAGCTGATTTGCGGGAGAGAGTGCTATTTTGTTTGGTGTTTCCTCCATGGTGTGGCCTGTTGCCTGAGGTAGTTAAAATTCTTTTTCCTGCCTATAAATTTAGGAGCTTGAGTATGAGGAAGAATAAAGAGGGCTGAGCTAGAAGGGCTTGACTGATTGAAATAAAAAATTAAACACTTTTTGTCCCATGGTGATAAGATAATCAAAGTATCCTTCTGTTGTAAGAAATACTGATGTTTAGTAAAAACAAAACAAAAGAAAAAACCGGCAGGAAGTTGTGGATTCATTTTGCCTGTTGAAGCCAGTGTCCCAAACCCTTGCTGAGTGGAGACTGTTTTCTGAGGATGCACTCCATGAAATATTTTAAGTTGTTAGAAGTATTTTTGGTTCTGTTTTTTGTTGTGTTTTGTTGTTTAGATTTTGGATTCTAAGATCTGAGTTTCTGTGTTGTTGTCTTCATTAAAAAAAAAAAATGAGTGAAATAAATCATAGTCAGTGCGAAGGAGATGCAAACAGCAACAAGAACTTAAAGTTTTAATAATGTTTTACTTTGTAAACTCAGCCACAAGTCATTTCTTGCTGACAGCTATTTTAGAGGCTGAAGAAATAAATTTGTCTTGAGCACAATTGCTATGAATTTTTTTATATAATCCACATTTTCCCTCTTTAATTGTCATGGCTTTCTGAGTTCTGAATGGCACACAGCTCCCCCACCTCCTCAGGTCATATTGTCTCAAGACAAATACAAAATGTGTAGAACATTAAAGCACTCACAATTGGTGTTAGGGGAGAAGAAGGAAATCACAAAAGCTCTCTCCTTATCCTGTAACGGAAGAGCGCAAGTAACCACATTTTTCTTGGCTTTCTCTAAGGGCACTCACAGCCCATGGAATCCACTTGAGAATAAATCAGTAACCACACCCCCTCCCCACCATCCCTGTGATCAGGGCTGCATTTATTCAGTCCCCAGGTATGGAACCACAGCAGGCAAAGTCTGATCTTCCCCTCAAACAAAATAGGATTTAATCTCTTTTTGTTTCTTAAATGTCTTTTTAAATTTCTGAGTCCTTTGTTTCTTAATTTTTTTTTTCATTCAGTGATTGTTTTTAATTTTGATTTTGTTCAAAGGTAAATCTAGCTCCTGGTGTCCTCCTTCTTCTGTACTAAAAACACATGCATGACAATTTACCAAAGACTGAGGAGAAAATGGCTCATTCTCTAGTGACGTGTTCAGTAGCAGAAGTAGTTAGGATCTGGGAAGTTTCTATACATGAAAGGGTCTGGAAGGTCTTTGTTTCAAGCTGTTTGAGTCCACTTTAGCCAGTCCAGGCACATTCGTTGTATCTAAACCTCTTTTCCTTTCCTTTCTTTTTGAATATGTGTTCAGTATCTGATTTTATGAGCATCAACCAATGTGCAGGATTCGGCTCAGCTCTAATGAGAATTCAAAGGTCATGACGGCACAGTCATCACCACTGGGAGTTTATAATCTAATGCAGAAAAGGGATTGACAAAATCTAATAGTAAGACAATATTTTGTGTCATCATAAAGGTACAGAGTGAAATGCTCAATTTAGGGAAGGCTTCATAAGAAAAGGGGCATTTAAAGGAGACTGATGGGTCAGTAGTGAAAAGGGAAGGATGTCAAGACTGAAGGCTTAAGTTCAGTGAACAGAGTATTCCAGTGTACCTAGAGCTCAAGGTATGTGTATAAACTAAGACCTTGTCCTAAAAAAAAAAATCACAGTCTAGCGAGGGAGAAATGTAAATAAACGAATGAATGAGAGTACATTGTGCACCCTGAGTCATGCCCAAAGACCTTTGGAACATCAAAGAAGAAACCCTAACCGTGGTGGAGGCTGGGGTTGGTTGGAAAGCTTCACTGGGGTCTGAATCTTGAAGGGGTAGTACTTTGTCCACAGAAATAAGAGAAAAGCATATGTAAATTCCCCTTACCCTTTGAACTTGTAACAGACACACAACTTTTCTGGGGCTTTCTAAGGAAATTTTATTTCAAGGTTCTGCTAGGCAGTAGTTCTCCCTTCTCTGAATTGACGTGTAAGGACAGCAAGTTCTGCTTTTTATTTCCTTACTGATTTCTCTTAGTTTTTTCCTCTCACTGTTCTTATTGGTATTTATCACTTTTCTTTCCTCAGTAAAGCTCCATTTGCTTCTCAACCTGGACCCTGTAGGAAGCACCCACGCTGTTTGGTCACCATGCTGATGACCTTCCAGAGGTCACCATCTCAGGTCATCTTCCCCAGCATCCCTTCAGTTTCATTAAGCAAAACACCTAGTTGTTATAAATGCATGGTGGGACCCTTGCTTTCTATAGAATAGCAGTGTAAGAAACGACCTCAGGATTGCACCAGGAGATGGTGTTTCAAGTTGAGGCTCTAAAGTCAAATTGCTCAGTTCTGCCACTTAGTAGATGTTTAATCTCAAACTAGTTACCCAATCAGTCTATGCCTCAATTTCCTTTTCTATAAAATGGAAATAATACAGTACCTACCTCACAGGGTTATTGTGAGAATTAAATGAGATAATCCATGGAGAGCATTTAGCACTGTGGTTAGGATGTAGTCACATTTTAATAAATATTAGCTATTATTTACATTTTTTGGCCAGCCATATAGCACCTTCTTGCTTTGTATGCTGTATGATGCCAACCTGCAATGGTCTATTTTATGTGTCACCTTGACTGGGCCATGGGATGCCCAGATATCTGATTAAACATTATTTCCAGGTGTGTCCATGAGGGTGCTTCTGAAAGAGACTAGCATGAACAGGTGGACTGAATAAAGCAGATGGCCCTCTCCAGTGTGGGTGGGCATCATCCAATCCATTGAGGACCAGGAACTGAACAGAAAGACTGAGGAAACTTGGGTCCTTGTTCTGCTGACTGAGCTGAGACATCAATGTTCTCCTGCTCTTGAGAATGCTCAAGTTTTGAACTACACCATGCACTTTCTTGAATCTCCAGCTTTCAGACAGCAGATGTGGGACTTCTCAACTTCCATAATCGCGTGAGCCAATTCCTCATAACAAATCTCTTTCTATATATATATATATATTCCTATTGGTTCTTTTCTCCGGAGAACCTAATACACAGCTTTTCTAGTCAAAGTGTAACCACTTTGCAACAAGCAGAATCAGCATCATCTGGGAGCTCATTAGGAATACCTATTCTCAGGTCCCGCCTTGAAATTTTTTTTTTTTTTTGCGGTACGCGGGCCTCTCACTTTTGTGGCCTCTCCCGTTGCGGAGCACAGGCTCCGGACGCGCAGGCCCAGCGGCCATGGCTCACGGGCCCAGCCACTCCGCGGCATGGGGGATCTTCCCGGACCGGGGCACGAACCCATGTCCCCTGCATCGGCAGGCGGACTCTCAACCATTGCACCACCAGGGAAGCCCCCGCCTTGCAATTTGAACAAGACCCCTGAGTGATTCCCAACCACATTAGAGCATACAGTTCCCTTATTCCCCACGAAAACTTCATGGTTGTATCAATGCTTTATCAACTATGGAACAGCCACAGCCTCACACCACAGACTGAAGATCAGCCAATTAAAGACAATTTCAGCAAAGACGCAGAGTTAACAAAGACGTAGCCCCATTTCAGATGGTGCAGTTCTAGGGAAATAACTTATATGGGTTTTTTAAGGCCTCACAATTTCAGAAAGATGAGAACAGGGGGAATACATCCCTACTCTGAATATAGTTCCATACCACAGAGGAGGAGGGGAACTGGAGGGGAAGAGAGACCTAGTGACCAGGGACAGCGTTCTTTACGCTGTTCTTAAAAAGAGGCAACCTAGAAGAGAATTAAGGGAACAAGGGAGAGGAGTATCTGAGACTCAACGCATCTACTGAGGAAAGTTGACTAGACAGAGATAAGTAAGAACGAATGGAAGGCCTTTGAGCCAAGAGCTCTCACACTAACCTAGTTTCCTGTGGAGTTAACTTTTCACAGAGAAAGGGGAGAATGACAAGAACTTAAGACGTATTTCTCTTAATGGGATTGGCTGGGATGAGGATCAAGACATTTGTTGGAAAAGTACTTACAGACAATAGAACCATATCTGAGCTTTAGCTACTCACTACCTTCTCTTCCCTCCTCAGTTTTCCGAATGACTGAAAAAATACACATTACATTCTCTCAAATGTTCAGATTTCCAGCCTGAGTCCTAATGGACAATTCAAGGGGACCAGGTAAACACTGAAATGGATTGATGGTAATCCTCCAAAGTTATTGGGCAATATCAGGACCAGATGAAATTGTGCCCAATAAAAGTTGAATAAGTAGCAGGAAAAATGGGATTTCCTTACAATCATAAAAAAAAATGAAAAAGCAATGTGACATGTAAAAGAAAGGTGGCACATAATACGTGTTAGAATAATAATTACTTCAGGAAATTAAAAACAATAGACTAGATTTCCTCCATCCTCTCAAAGGGATTTCAGTCCTGGTGAATGGAAAGGTGACCTGGCATGCTTAAAGAAATTGAAGGGGAGAATATGATCAGTTTTGAAATGAAAATGGCTTTAGAAGCAGAGAGGAGCAGCATCAACATTGAAAAAAGATCAGAGATATGGAGGGTAAGCAAGAGAAGAACCACACAGGAGGCAGTGGAAAAATAGAAGGCAATGAAAGAAATTAACTAGGAGCTCATAGAAGTGGAGACCCAGCACAAGGACAATTTGAGCACTAGATGATGAAAAACTAGAATGAGCTGGAACTAAGTAATGCATCAACAACTTATAAACATACTGTTTTCCAAAACGAAACAAAGCAGTGGCAGAGGAATGCATGCAGGGTTTTATCATTTATTTAAAGCTTAAAAACAGATAAACATTTCTATGTGTATAACACATTGTGAGAATATAAAGCAATAGATGAGAATGATAAACTCCTAATTTGAAAGAGTGACTACCTCAAGGGATTGGGGGATGGAATCTGAAATGTATACACAGTGAGCTTTGATGGCATTGTTATATTTTTTTCTTTTTTTCAGGTAAGGTAGTGGGAAGATGGTTATTCATTGTATTATTATTTATAGCTCTTTGTTTTGTGCTTTTGAAGATGTGGTAGAACAGGCCTCCTCATACTTTATAGATGGGAGTGTAAATTCTATTAAATTATTTCTGGAGCTCAGTGAGCATTTTCAAAATTCATATTCAGGCATTCCTTTATTCAGATTTCTTCTATTATATCTTAAAATTTTTATATTATAAAATGTTTAACGTATACAACAAGGTTTAAAGAAAACTTTTAGAAATTCTAATTGTAGTTGCATTAATTTTAGGTTCTTTTTGGAAGGATTAACATTTTAATGACAGTGAGTCTTTCCACATAGGAGATGAAAAATACCACAATAGCTGATCATATTTGGTTTCTAAGGTTTGGATGAGAAAGCCAAATATCTGTTCTCAAGAGTTGAGAAACCAAAGAATTTGTTCAAATTTTCTGAATATATTTGGCTCCTTAATTGTATAGTGAGAATTGAGATTAGTAAGGAGTACTATCTGAACTGTAATTTGTTATTTTGCAACCTAAACTCTCTGCAGTAAAATGAACTGGGCCCAGACTCTTTCTAATGGTAGATTGTTCATGATATTCTAATTTCTTCTCTGGTGAAGAAGAGAGGGAAAATGTTATTTCTGTTTTACATTGTCTTTTTTGTATTATTTATATCTCCATATCCTTACTTATTTGTATCTGCTTGATTCATCAAATTCTCATGCAAAATCATGCCCACTATGGCTGTGATTTTTATGATGGTTATACCTGTCTTTGTCAGAGTTTTTTGCTTTATGTATTTTGCTGCTGTAGTTTTTGGTGTGCAGGAATTCATTCACTGTATTTGTAGATGTCATAATATGCCTCTTTTCCTTGCTTAATGGTCTTGATCTTGAATTCTTATCTTGATTCTGCCATTTCTGCTTTCTGTTTGCCTACGTTTGCCTGGTGTAATTTTCCACATGCCTTTATTTTCAAGCTTTCTTTATCATTCTGTTTTAGGTGTGTTTCTTGAATACCACATTGGGCTGGTGTATCTGTTAGGATAATTTGGGTTGTAAGTAATGTGCACTGGTTTCAAAAAATAGAGGAAGATATATTTGCTCTTATAAAGTTGCAGGATAGGTTTCGTTTCAAGCATGGCTTGTTTCAGTTTTGCTGCTTGATTTCTCTCAGTTCTATCAGCTCTGTGCTCCGTTGTGTGTTGGACTGCTTCTCTCATGGGAGCAAAATGGCCAGAGGGGTCCCAGGCGTCCCATGTGTTTATACCTCACAGTCCAGAGAATGAGAAAACTCCTTTTCTGAAAACCTTGAAAACTCTTTAATCACATGTCAAACCCTAAAGAAAATCACTATGACCAATGGTGTGCCATGCCCCATTGAGTCTGGGCCTGTATTATTCATCCTTGAACCAATCACTTTGGTGAGGAGATTGGTATCATGATAAATGGTTAGTTTGGGTGAATTAAGGCTCAAGCCTAAAGCTAAAATTTGCGATTAATTCCCACACAAGCTAATGTGCTATTATTCAAGAGAACAGAGTAAGTAAGTACTGTAAAGAAGTTAGCACAATTCTCACTATTGCATAACAATATAATTCTATATCTTCAGAAGCCAAGTGGATCAACTGATAAAACATACCAGAAATAATTAGAAATAATGAGTAAGATTGTTGTTGGAATATTAACATTCATAAGGGAAAAATCAATAATTTTCCTGTTACAAAGAATAACCAATTAGAAAATATAATTGAAGAAAATATTAAGTATAAAATATATTGGAATATATTTATTAAGAAACATGCAGTATTTATATGAAAACATATTAACTTTGAGATTTAAGATGCTTCTGGCTAGAAAAACTTAATTTTGTAAAGATGTCTGTCCTCTTTAAAATACTCTCTTTGGGGTGTGTGTTTGGGGAGGGAGGTTTGGCAGTTGAGACAAAAGATTTAAAAGTGCATCTGATGAAATGAATTATGCTATACTATCCAGAAAATTTCTAAAAAACAAAACAAAACAAAAAACCCCCAAACCAGGTGTAATGGGCCTTTGAAGAAGAAGAAAGCCTTTTCTCACCAGATGTATAGACATAGTATAAAGCCACAGTAATTAAAAGCAATGGAGTGCTGGTGAAAAAACAAATAGAGAAAATAGTTAAACACAATAGAAAAATCCAGAAAAAGACTAAAGTAATATAAAGATGGCTTAGCACATTAACACATTAACAGAGTGTGTGTGTAAATCCAAGAGAGTATATGAATTATTCAATATATAATTAGACAATAATTAGTTATTTGAGAAAAAATATAAACCAGATCCTTATCTCACAGCTCATACTAAAATCAGTACCAGATGAAATTTAACTGTAAATTGAAGTAGAGTAGGCCTTTTTATGAATGATGGGGAAAACAATCAAGAAATATGACTATATAGTTTTTAATTTTTGTATGTGCAAACAAATATATTAGCAAACAATCCTTTCCCTCTAGCTAAGAAAACTATAAAATCTGGACAAAATTTTAAGAGGAAAAAACCATTTAAATCACCAGTGAGCTAATAAGTCAAAGAAAAGAAGAAAAAAAAAAAAAAAAAGAAAAGAGAACTGAGCTTTGCATTTGGGACTGCTTTTCCATAGAGGCGTCTGCCAATTTTGGAAGTTAAGTGGGAGGCTGATAAGGTGAGCTGAGCCTTTAAAGACGCTTAGGTCTAGGGGAGGAAAAGAAGTTCAATGCTGCCAAGGAGGGAAGCATTGGTAAACTCACAGGTTTTAGGTTGGGACTCCAAACTAAAGAGCTACATTCCATGAATAAGGATGGTCCTGAAATAGATCTTCCCCAGAAGGGACTGATTTTGTCATATAATGATTGAATTAACATAATTCAGGATTGCTAGTGTCCCTAGCCACCTGTCATAAGCAAACAAAATCTCTGAAGGAAGGTAACATCCTAGTCTCAAATTACCTCTTACTGCTTTTCACATGCAGTATCTGACATTCAGTCAAAAATAACCAGACATACAAGGAATCAAGACAGTGTAATGGAAAATCAAAAGAAGCAGCAGTTGGTATAAGGAACCCATCAGGTACCTTAAAATTGGAGTTTTCATACAATGGATTTTAAAGTAAATATAATTAATATATCTGAGATAATAAAACATAAGACTGATAATTTCAGCAGATAACAGTAAATTATAAAAAGGTACAAAATGGAAATTCTAGAACAGAAAAACAAATATAACTGAAATCAGGAATTCAGTGGATGTTTAACATGAAGCTAGACACATAGAAGAGAGAATTAGTGAACTGAAAGATAAATATGAAAAAAATATACAGAATGAAGCACATAAAGATGAAAAGATTAACACACCCACACACAGAAAACAATGTAAGAAACATAGGGGAACTAGTGAAAAGTTCTAACCTATTTGTTAAGACTCCCAAGAGGAGGGAATTCCCTGATGGTCCAGTGGTTAGGGCTCTGCGCTTCCACTGCAGGGGGCATGGGTTTGATCCCTGGTTGGGGAGCTAAGATCCCACATGCTGCATGGTGCAGCCAAAAAAATAAAAATAAAGATAAAAATAAAAGTTAAATGATGGGAAAACTCCTGCAAAAGAGTTTCTATAAGCTGAAGTCTCATCCTTCAAAAATGAGCATGAAATAAAGGCATCCTTTGATAAACACTGAGGGAAATTTGGCACCCACAGACCCATACAAGAGGAAGTACTAACATGTTCTATTCTGAAAGAAGACAGTTGTTTTAGATGGAAACTCAAAGATATAGGACAGATTTAGAGCCTCAAAAAGGATAAATATTTAATGTTGTTGTGAGACTATAATAATAGTATCTTGTAGGGCTAAATGTATCACAAATAACATGTGTTAAGAGAAGATAAAAGGAGTTAAAGTGTTCTAAGGTTTTTGCATTGTCTGGGAAGAAGTAAATATACTCATTTATCTTAGACTACAATATGTCATCTATGCAGGTTGTAATTTCTAGTTTAATAAGTAATAGTAAGATAATGTATAGCTACGAAGTTAATAGAAGGAGGAAATGGAATTATAAAAAAGTAATCAAAAGAAAAGAAAGAATACAGAACAATAAGTAGTACAGATAAAAAGCAAATAGCAAAACCCAGTCATATCAATATTTACATTAAATCTAAATGGACTACATATTCCAATTAAAAGACCCATATTGTCAGACTAGATTAAAAAATAAAAACAACCAACTATATGTTATTTTTACTTAGAGAGACACTTAAAATACACAGAAGAGACTGAAACCAAAAAGATGGAAAAGTTATATCACGCAAAAATTACCCAAAAGAAAGCTATTATCACTATGTTATTAAAATAGACTAATGAAGAAGAAAAAGTTGTGGCGGGGAGGAGGAGAGAGACACCAAGCATTCAGTGTAAGCAATGTTTTTGAAGGAGCCAACCTCTCTCTGAAGACAGTGGGCAAAATGGAGTAAATGGGCTGATGAATGTGGAGCATGTGTGCTAGAAACTAGTGGGAGATAACATAGGCTTGGAAAGATGGGATCAGATTAGGGAAGGCCTGCAAATTCTTTCAATGGACATTATATGTCATAGGTTTGGTCATGACTTTAATCGGTGAGAAGCTGGTATATCTGCAGTTAGTGGGAGTGAAAAATAAATTTAAACCTGTCATTATCAACCTCATTAACAGCTTTTGGATTATTGGAATAAGTCTATTTTTACCTACTGTAAGTGTTAAAATCTCCTTAATCACCTTCAAATAGTACAGTGGTGGGGATTAAGAACTCTGGCTCTGCAGAATTTGCCTGGGTTCAAATTCTGCCCTCACATTCTGCATCAAGTTCTTCCTAGCTGTATGACCATGGGCAAAGACTCTTAACCTCTCTGAACCTCTGTTTTTTAAATCTATAAAATGGGAATATTGGGAGAACATAACTACTAGGCTTGTTCTAAGAATTAAATGAGTTAATATTCATGAAATATGAGAGCAATGGCTGGAGCATAGTAAATGCTTAATAAATGGCTGTTATGTTTTATTGGTATTAAAATTATGCCTTTACGTGGGAGATTGTTTTGGTATCTAAATTAAATACTGCTTCAGTAAGTCTAAGGAAACCAACTGAACAGCATTTTTTTCTGGTCTTGCTCTATCCTCAACTCTGAACCAGGAGCTTAGTAATATGTCTGGTCTTTCCTACTTGAAATATATTTCCCCAAATCTGGCAAACAGTGAAGGAGTCGTTCCTATGTGCAGGCCCTCTAGTTGGCACTGAGAATGTTCTCCAGTAAGGCACAGGCTGTACCCCTGAAGGAGCTCACAGACCTGTGAGTTAAGAATTTCCATGAATAGGGCTTCCCTGGTGGCGCAGTGGTTGAGAGTCCGCCTGCCGATGCAGGGGACACAGGTTCGTGCCCCAGTCCGGGAAGATCCCACATGCCGCGGAGCGGCTAGGCCCGTGAGCCATAGCCGCTGAGCCTGCACGTCCGGAGCCTGTGCTCCGCAACGGGAGAGGCCCCAACAGTGAGAGGCCCGCATACCGCCAAAAAAAAAGAATTTCCATGAATAAAGGATTTCCATGCAGTGGGATATGGCTAATAGGAGGAAAGATGTAGGATGAAGAATGCACTTTGGAAGCAGAGGAGAGGGATATTTTCTGGCTGGGTCATAAGAGGAAGGCTTCCCAATGGATTTGGAAGGAAAGGCTGGAGAGGAGATTCTAGGCATAAAGAAGTACATGTGTATAGAGGAGAATGGAAGTACTGGCCATGCTGGGGAGTAGCTAATGGCCCATAGTGTGGGGAACATCAGACGAACAGAATGGGAAGTGGCATTTGTGAAGGCTGGAACAGCAGGCCAGAGTTGGGTTGTGACTGCTTTTCCATGAAATTTAGAATTATTCAGGATTATTTTAAAGGCCACTCTTTTGTAGTGAACCTTCAAATAAAGTTATACTTAAGGTATAGTTGTACTTTTCAGTTTATGGAAGAAATTCAGTATGCATGTTCCCTAAGTAGTCAAGCATTGATAGGAATTTAGGGCTTAGACATAGAATTTTTCTTTCTTTCTTTCTTTTTTTTTCCTTTGGATTTGTTTTATTTTCACACTGATTACAAGAAAAACTAAAGGCCTTTGGGTTTGGACTTTCAAGGTGAAAAAGTACTACATTGGATCAACCTTTTTTGATTTTTCATTTGTTTGTTTTTTTTAATTGAAGTATAGTTGATTTACAATATTGTGTTACTTTGAGACGTACAGCACAGTGATTCAGTTATACATATATATAAAACAGATAACCAGCACCAACAAGGACCTCCTGTATAGCACAGGGAACTAGACTCAATATTTTGTAATAACCTATAAGGGACTATATATATTCTTTTTCAGGTTCTTTATGTGTGTGTATATTATATATATATATATATATATATATATATATATATATATATAAAACAGAATTATTCTTTCTTAAACTAAGTGATACTATGACCAATTAAATGTGCCCTTGTACTTGCTGAACTGTTCCGTATATGGTTATACAAATTATGACTATAATAACAGTGATGAAAATAATAGCATGAGTAATAATGCTATCTAACATTGATTGACAGCATTTTATGTGTCAGGAACTATTGCAGAATCTATTAATTTCATTAGCATATTTAATCCTCATTTTTGAGGCAGATATTATTATGTATATAAGAAAACATTTTATAAGCCAGTGAAAACACTAAACCAATGGTAATGGTAGGTTATGTTATTTTCTTAACATGCGCAGTAGGCCTCGTCTGCCTCTTATTTTCCTTACGTGCTCATCTTTTCTTTAGTTTTATGCTATAGGCTAGAGAGAGAGACAGACAAAAACCAAGTGGAAGGAGGGGGAGAGGGAGATAGACAAAGAAAGAGACAGAGACAGAGGGAGAAAGAGAAGAGAGAAATGGGGAAAGGGAAGATCTTTAGGAAATTATTATCCCTAACTGCAGTTTGAGTTTTGTTTTTCTTTTTAAAACTCATTCAGAGAGAAAAAAATAAAAACAATCTTATCATATAAGAATATTATTCTACCTTGCTGATTTTGCCTAGGTTGAGACTGGTAGGTGCTGAATTTGAGATTCTGGAAGATACGCTGGGTTTCAAGCAGATGGAGAGTTTGTCTTGCCTTTCAAGCCAGACTCAAAGTAAGCACTATAATATAATATCATTCTCCTCCCCACTCACTACATTTGCACAAAATCAGGTTCTCAGGTACCAACTCAAGGTAATCACTAACTTTCCACTTAGAACATTTACTTGGTTGTGGGAAAAAATAGGATAACGAACATTTGAGACTCTCAAAGTACTATTAGGAAGATATTAATGGACATCCCCTTAAGACTGTAATTAATTCTGCAAGGAAATTATGATGGAATTGTCAATTTAGAAATTTAAATTTTGGACTTGGATTCAAAAATTTTAAGAAGAAGAAAAAAAAACCCTTGCAGAAGCAGGGATTCGCTTAAAGTTCTTTTTAATCCCTAATGACTGCGGGTCTAAGATTTTTACAAAATGGGAGGAAAGAAATTATGTGTAATTTTCTCATCTGAACTAGTCTCCTTTTGCCCACTCCTTCCCAAATTTCAGCTGCTTAACATGTCGGCCAAATCCTGCAGTGCACGTCACTTTAGAACAATCTAAGTGGGAAAACCACGGAGATCCACTTCTTTAAAATTACACACCAACAAATCCAGAATAATCAGAGGAAGCACAAGACAGATTAAGTTTTACCTAAAGTGGAATATAAGGCATGCCATAAGTAATAGATTCTCTTTCTAGGATAATTCGAGGACAAAAGCTTATTTGACTTCTTCAACAAAATAGCAGGTCACTATTTTACCATTAATGTCACCAGAATCATGAAGACCTTTCCCGATAAAACTTATCTATTTTTTCTTTTTGCCACCACTGTACCACCCTCTCTATTTTAGTATCTGCTACTCTCTGTTGCAATTCTTGGTTTATATGCCTATCTCCACGATTAGATTATGACTTCCTTGAGAGCAGGAATCTCTTCTTATTCACTCTTATAAAATGTATTCTCAGTATATGCCATTATATCTGGTACATGGTATTCTCAGTATATGCCATGGTAGGCAGTCAACTGATGCTTGTTGAATGGATGAATGAATGAGTGCATGCACGCCATGGCGTAAGCAATACATTAGTAGTTACAAGTCCTGGATTCTATTTGAGCTCTGCCATTAACTAAGTTACTTTGATGGCTGATTTAATGTTTCTTCATCTATAAAAGATGATTTTGAAAATTTCTTCCCACAAGTGTTTGTTTCTAGAGCAAGAGATTCACAGCATTTTATAAAACGTGAAGTATAAAACACATATTATAAATGAATATTTCGAATTGTGATTTCTGACCACTATGTTTTGGATGGTGTGGATATCGTGTACTCTTCTTTTCTCACTTTGCCAAAGGTTTCAATTACTCTCCTTTCTGGCTTATTTTGTTTCTTTTCCACTGATTCTTAGGGTAAGAATAGAAGTGAGGAAAACAGTCATTGTATTGAAGATATTGAAGGTCAGAGAACTTTGTTCTTAATGCTGGCTGCTAGGAGCTTCATTTCTCTGAGCCGTTTCCATGCCAGCCTAAAATAGCAACGTGGTGCCTAACGTGTGTTATAATTCTACTACAGTTTATGACTGTGAAGGGAAACACAGTGGGAGAAGGTAGATCAAGTTGGATTTTCCGAGAAAATTTCAATCCACAGGTTTGAAATTGAGTGACATCTTATTTTTAAAGTCATCTAGATTCTTACAACTATGTTTAGGCAACAATTGCCCTAGAAATATTCCATGCTTTGGGAAGGCTTACATAATTGCTCATGTGGAGATTGCAAAATCATTCCTCAATGTGAACCTAACCCAGAGAAGGAAAAGTCCTACTCGAAATTTCAGGCTTTCCCTCCTGCAGAGATGGAAGCAGGGAGGAGGACGTTAGAAGGGGCGATAGGAAGAGGGAGGGGTTTGGTTTGCGTAAGGAGTGGAAAAGTCATTGAAGAGTTTATAAACAGCCGCAGAGCACTGAAGCAGCTGCATTTGAGACTGGGGGGGGGAAAAATGTACCATAAACTCAACCACTGGTCCTCATTTCAGCAGAGAAGGAGATTGTTGTCCATTTTGTGGCTTGTTCTTCTATGCTTTGAAGATTGATGTCAAAATAAAAGCAATGAGATACTCATGGTCTTTTCTTTCCTAATTTGTCAATTGAAAAGCAACTTCTGAGAAGGCAGGATTTTGCGTGTGCTACAGATGAGTTTTATTCAGAACCTGTTAGCTGTCACTTCAGAAAATTGTTTTTCTTAATTTTAAGAGAGCAATGAAAGCCTCATGGAGAAGTTTGTTACCAGAAATCAGTTTAGGAGTCTCTGATTTGGGAGAGGGTTGGTGCTCTATGATCTAATCCAAAGCGGGAGGGATTTTTCAAAATTATTGAAAGCAGGGTAGGTGTAGAAGATATTAAAGCTCTTTAAGAGAGTCTAGTTAGGGGATTTCAAGGCCAGGTACTTGATGTTTTCCCAGACAGTCTTGTAGCTTGGAAAGGAGAGATCTTTAAATCCTTGTACTCTCCTTGTGTCCGTGTGTGTGTGTGTGTGTGTGTGTGTGTGTGTCTGTGTGTGTCTGTGTGTGTGTGTGTGTCTGTGTGTGTGTGTGTGTGTCTGTTTGCTAAACAATTAAACAAAGAGACAAATAATGCCTCCTTTCCCAGGTCTCCAGGATATTTTCCCCCCAAGCAATGTCACGTGCAGCCTCTGATTTTGCAGGTTCAGGGCGGCTTGCCCTGTGTAAAACAATAGATATGCAAGATAGCAACAGGGCAGTTGCTCAGAGGCCTTGGCCTTTATCAGGATTAACTGTTACACCAGTAAGCAAAAGAGGGCGGCAGGGTTTTTTCCATCACTGGCCTTAGCTGTTCCTGGGTGCCAGATGGCGTTATATCCATGAAAAAAAAAATGCTGCAAGTTATAATGTTGACCAGGCACTGTTACTTCCACTTGATCACACTGTTTGGGGGCATGCTTTGATGTACAAAACACTCCTAAGATACTGAAGTGCATTGGCAGCTGGCTAATGACTGGAAAGTTGCAAACCCTGCATTGAACTCTTCTACCAGACTATTCAATGGCAAGGTAATGGCAGGCCTGAGCCGGAGAGGGAGCAAAGAGGCTCGTTGCCAGGCAGGCCCGGGACTCCTGGGCCAGTGGCTGTGGAAGGGCTGGTATTTTTCTCTCTTCAGTAGAAGTGGTCTGTGCCTGCAGCAAAGGAGAGAGAAATCCATCGAGGCCAAGCTCAGGCTTATTTTGAAGTGGCTGCTGGAATTTGCATAAGAGCCTGGTGCAACAGGTAAACAAATACAGACTGAAGTGGAGGTGATCTGAGAACTGTTAGTTTTTGTTTCTGTACAAAGTAGGGCCTCATCTTTATGCAAAAAAAAAGGTCTTTTGAATTAAATTTGACTTCGCTGCCGCTAATCTTTTCGCTGGCCTGATTCACTGGGAAAGTAGAGCATGCATAATTGGATAGGGAGGCATTTTCTCACCCCTCTCTCCCCTGATGCTACAGGCCAGCTCCATGGAGATACACCTCGGGTACCAGTCCCTTTGGGAAGTCCTCCTGTGCCCTTTGCCCCACAACCCTGCCCCAATCCCCAATGATTTGCCAGCCACCAAAATTTCTTCCACCAGCTGGACTCCCCGCATCTAAGCAGAAATCCTCTCCATTTAAAATGCTTTCTGGGACTTCCCTGGCGGTCCAGTGGTTAAGATTCCATGCATCCAATGCCAGGGGTGCGGGTTCGATCCCTGGTCAGGGAACTAAGATCCCACATGCTGCGCAGCATGGCCAAAAAAAAAAAAGCCTCCTGATTCTGCAGTCTGCTCTTATCTATGTTGTTAGAACATAAACTCAGGCAGAAACTCTCCTTTTAGACCAAAGGTCAGGAAACGACGGGCCAGCCCAGGAACCAGATCCAGCTGGCCACCTGTTTTTGTACAACTAACAAAGCTAAGAGGAGTTTTTATATTTTTAAATGATTGGAAAAAATCAAAAGGCGAATCTTTGGTGACACAAGATCATTCTATGAAATTCAAATGTTAACGTCCAGAAGTGAAGTTTGATTGGCACCTTGCTGCACCGCTTACTTACATAACATCTGTGGCTGCTTTTTGCTGGCGCTGCAGGGCTGAGTAGTTGCTTCAGAGACTGTAGGATGGCCTGCAAAGCCTAACATGTTTACTATCTGGCCCTTTACAGAAAATGTTTGATCCCTACCTTAAGCTTTTTGCAGAACCACAGAGCGGGTGCTCAATGCACCTTTCTGATACTTTCTAAAGTCTGAGGATAAGTTTAGCTGGGTGAGAAGTTCTCCACAAGCCCAGTATTGTCATATCCCCTTTATCTGAAAAAGTTGTTCGTGTTACCATCTGAGACACTTCCCTTCCTTCCTAGCTTAAAATGGAACCAGTTTTTGAAGTTCTTGCTAAAGTTTCTTTTCTGCACTCTGTCTCTCCACAGTCAGCACCTATACGACCTTTAAACAAAAACTTTAGGTTTGAAAGGCCCCACGGGTGTCTGTTCAGTTTAAGTGGAAATATGTGGGGTAATGTTGGGGTGGGAGGAATCTGATGATAAAGTTTCTTTTTGTGGCATTTTCACTTTGCAGATGCCCTCTGCCAATCCACAGCCTTGGGTTCACAGCTCAAGGTTGGAGGCCTATCTGAGCCAACAGAAATGGATCTGCCCATCCCATAACTGGTGTCTGTTTCTGCTCAGAGCTCTGCCTTTCTTAGTTTGAATAGTGTCTTCTTCTTCAAACAAAGTCACTGACCACGTTTTTGTTTCCTCTTTATCCTGTTTGTCAGGGGGTACTGAGTGTGTGGTCTGTAACTTCCTACCTACTCCACTTTATCTTACGGTGCTGGGACCTTCTTTTTGAACTCTGGCTTCGCAAGATTGGGGACCACAGCCGTTCAGGGGTCTATTAAATGTAGAGTCTTTCTTCATGAAAAGATACAGCAGTTGGCGCTATATGGTGGATTATGGGTGACTCTTTCTTGTGCTTTTCTGTGTTTCTTAAGGGGACCATGTATTTCTTTCATATCAAAGAGAAAAATGATTTAAAAAAAGGGAAAATACTTTTAAAGTAACAATTTGGTAATAATCGCTACTTACTGATCAGTGTGTCTCAATTCCTTCCTTCCTTCCCTCTCTTCTTGAAGTGTGCCCAGATGTGTACAAATAGTATTTAAACCCATGAAACTAGATAGATCAACTTTGTATATTATGATTTTATCAAAAAACCATATGTGTGAGTGAGATAGAGAGTATCTGAGAACGTTGTACTTGCATTAAAAAACAAACAAACCTGGACTTCCAGTTTCCAAGGACAATAAGTAAAAAGCTGAACAAACTGAAAAAAAGACCTGGAATGATTCTCATTGAATTATCAAGAGTAGGTATCTCTGTAAGTAGGTTGAGAGGTAATGGATACTTTTACTTTATGTTAAACTTGATGGATTGTTTTAAATTTTTAATTGTGATAATATATTACATTTAGAATGATAAACAATATTTGAAAATAATTTAAAAACCCCAGTGCCACATATATTTCCCACAGACCCTTTGAATATCCATTGTCCCCACCTACATCTGTTATTAATCAGCCCCTCACTCCCACCCCCTCCCATGGCAAGCAACCCTGACTCTTACATCCCTAGATCACCCTCCATGGAACATTTGAAAAATGCTAGTCTTATAGCTCATCTGGGATGGGAAAGGGAGTCAAACTTTCTTTATGGCTTCAGGTTTTTGAGTTATGCATGGAAAAGCTTTCTTTGCTCCAAGGTTATATTATATATATAGTCAGGTATGTTTTCCTTTGTTATTTGTGCTTATTGTACAATTTCTAATCCATCTGGAATTTATTTGTGTATAAATTGTGAGGTGGGAATCTGAGGTAGGATGTTTTGACCCCCACCATTTTGTAATCAACACAAATTAAAGCTGACAGTTACGAGTGCACATGGTAAAATCAGTTACTAACTAGTTACTTCCAGAAGAATAAATCTTCTTGACAAATTTATATCTGCAGTATTTGACTTGGGAAATATTGGACTTGATAAAAGCAATGGCCATAGAGAAAAGCTAAGAGTGGCAGAAGGTTTTTTCTTTGTTTTTTTTTAATTAATTAATTTATTTATTTTTGGCTGCGTCGGGTCTTCATTGCTGCCCGTTGGCTTTCTCCAGCTGCGGCGAGCGGGGGCTACTCTTCGTTGCGGTGCGCGGGCTTCTCACTGCGGTGGCTTCTCTTGTTGCGGAGCACGGGCTCTAGGCCCACGGGCTTCAGTAGTTGTGGCACGCGGGCTCAGTAGCTGTGGCTCGAGGGTTCTAGAGCCCAGGCTCAGTAGTTGTGGCGCACGGGCTTAGTTGCTCCGCGCATGTGGGATCTTCCCGAACCAGGGCTCAAACCCGTGTTCCCTGCATTGGCAGGCAGATTCTTAACCACTGCGCCACCAGGGAAGCCCCAGAAGTTTTAATTAGTAAGATCTAATAAGGGTAAAGCAATGTTCTGTAAGCTGTTATAAGATTTACGTCAAAAATAAATTTTTGGTCTCAAAGAAAATAATTTTTGGTAAGATAAAAATGGAAATGGTGATAATTAGAGAAATGTTTTAATTATGCTATATAGCAAATTCATCAAG
This sequence comes from Monodon monoceros, assembly GCF_005190385.1. Taxonomy (NCBI): domain Eukaryota; kingdom Metazoa; phylum Chordata; class Mammalia; order Artiodactyla; family Monodontidae; genus Monodon; species Monodon monoceros. The sequence goes on along the minus strand of NW_021703783.1, from coordinate 72,695,317 downwards.
GAAAAATAAAAATAGTTTGATTCCAGAAAAGTTTTCCAAGGAAAATTCATTCAGTGTTGGTAAAATTATGATTTTTAAAAATTGTTTGTATTGATAAAACCAGAATGAAAAGGTTCTTGGGGCCAAATCAATGGCATCAAGTTGCTCCTTTTCTGCAGAGATCATACTTTATTTTTCTAAATGAGTTTCTTACTATTTTGACACCATGTATGTAGGCACTGATCAGTTCTTCCAACTGGTTTGAAATGAACCTTTTTCATTCACTGAATTCCCATACTTGGGTCTATGTCTGAACTCTTATTTCATCAATCTTCTTGCCTAATCTGCATTGTTTTTAATTATTGTAGATTTAAAGTAGTGTTGGTAACTAGTGAGTAAGCTCCCTCTACACCCCTATTAGAATTATTTTTCAACATGTTCTTACTGCTCTCTCACATTTATTCTTCTAAGGAACCTTTTTTTTTTTTTAACATCTTTGTTGGAGTATAATTGCTTCACAATGGTGTGTTAGTGTCTGCTGTATAACAAAGTGAATCAGCTATACGTATACATATATCCCCATATCTCCTCCGTCTTGCCTCTCCCTCCTACCCTCCCTATCCCACCCCTCTAGGTGGTCACAAAGCACCGAGCTGATCTCCCTGTGCTATGCAGCTGCTTCCCACTAGCTATCTATTTTACATTTGGTAGTGTATATAAGTCCATGCCACTCTCTCACTTCGTCCCAGCTTACCCTTCCCCTCCCCGTGTCCTCAAGTCCATTCTCTAGGTCTGCGTCTTTATTCCTGTCCTGCCCTTAGGTTCTTCATAACCTTTTTTTTTTTTTTTAGATTCCATATATATGTGTTAGTATACGGTATTTGTTTTTCTCTTTCTGACTTACTTCACTAAGGAACTTCAGCATCAGCTAGTTAAATAGACCAGATTTTTAATAACTCATTGACAAGCTGCATAATATAGATATTTTAGCTTTAATTTCCTACTTAAATTTTTTTTAATATCTTGGCTTAATTTTATATATATTTATATCTATCTATCTAATCTTTATATATCTCTACATCTGCATATAGAGATATATATGTAGATATATGTGTGTGTATATATGTTTGGTTTTTAGCTTTTAAATTAATCAAAAATATTTTATTTTTAGCTTCAGACATTTTATTTTTCTTTATATATATATTTAAAATTAAAGTATAGTTGATTTACAATGTGTTAGTTTCAGGTGTACAGCAAAGTGATTCAGTTTTCCATATACATCTATTCTTTTTCAGATTCTTTTCCCTTATGGGTTATTACAAAATATTGAATACAGTTCCCCAGACTTATTTTCTTGTTTTGAGCCTTTAATGATCCTTTGTTTTTCATTCCTTTTGAAGATAATTTTAGTTAGCATATTATATTTTGTCCATTATCTGTTTATTTCCCAAAATGATAAGGGCTAAGAGCCCTAGGATCTCCAATATGAGATAATTTTGGCACCTACTTGGAAGTAAAAATGACAAAGGTTTATTTTTTTCCCTGAAATTCAATATATACTCTGAGTGTTGATGAAGGGCCAAGATGTTTAAGTGTCCTTGCTAGTGGGATTTCCCTATGTCTTCTTTCTCTTTTCCAAAGAACAAGCTATTATTTATCCTGTCCTTTGCTGTGTCCTCTAAATTCTTGGATGAAAATCACAAGGAGATTTTAAGGTCTCCCTCCCGTTTGATGATAGCTGGTGATTTGAATTTGCATTCTCACGTCTCTCCTAAGAGGAGAGCCTTAAGCTTCACAGTGCTATACTTGGCAAATTTGATACTAGATAATTGACAATTCTTTGAACTGTTGTCTCACTTATATATCACTGGTTTATGGTTTATTTGGAGGTACATCATGTGACCTTTGGGTTTCTGTGGGGTTTTTTTTTTGCCAAACATCCTTTCATATACAAGTCATATTCCATGAAGGCAGAAATTAAATCTAATTTCTAATTCTATTCAGTGTATAAAATAATGCCTGTTATATAGTAGGTACCCAGAAAGTATTGTTGGTTGAATGACTTGTCTTCCTTTATTTCCAAACAGAACTTTTGAAAAATGCCAGCTTCTCCGAATTAGCAATTTGTCTGCCCCAGATTTCATTATGGCATATCTGAAACCAGTCTGACATTCCCAAGCCTCTGACTCTTATTGCCAAATTCTGATATTGGCATCCTCCTCCTAATGTTTAGGCTCAGCCTGTTTCTGTCATTTCGATCCTTTTCTCTTCTCTCTCTCTCCCCCCACCCCCCTTTATATCCACAAAATGTGTCGATTCTACTTTACACTGTCTCTACACCAGTTCCGTTCATATGGTTCCCACTGCCCTAGTTCAAGACATTGCTCCTTCTCGCTTGGCCATTCAAATTTCCCCCTCATCATTATCCCTTCCTTCTCTCCTCTCTCTCACTTCACCAAAATCCATTTTAATATTGCTTCTAGAACAATCACCCTTAAATGTGTGTGACCCCCATCCCTATGTGCCTATGATGATTTCTTGTTGCCTATAAAATACAGTTCAAACTGTCTAACCTGCTTTGCATACTCTTCCAGAAAGTGAAGAGTCGCAGTCATTATTTTCAGTTTATTCTGTCTCCTGCCATGCACCTTCTTCTCCAGCCTGGGTAGTAGTGTACTGTCATTTCCTGGACAAACCCCACAATCTGTGCAACTGGTCTTTGTTCCATCTTTCTGTGCTGTAGCCACACAGGCTCTTTTCAGTTAATTGCCCTACAAGACCTCTCCCACTGTAGTCTTTGCCAGCCGTGCCCTCCCTGGTTTGTCTGCCAGCTGCACTTAGTTGTTTAACTGTCACTCATTCTCCAGATCTCACTCCAAAATCACTTCACGGCGAAGCCTTCCATGATCCCTTCCAAGGGAGGCTTCCCTGTTTCCCATTCTTTTTTTTTTTTTTTTGGTGCCAATCCCTGGATTTATTACTAAACCAAAGCACTAGTGGAGAAGAAACACCAATAGAAAGAGAAAATATCATCTTGCAAGAAAACACATCCAACTGTTCATATAGTAGTGATGTTCTCAGAGTGATATGGTAAAAGGCAAGTGACCTTGACATAGCATAAATGTGTGCCACTTCATATGTGAGGCTCCTTATAGACCCAGCTTGGTTCTTCTCCAATTTCTTCTCTTGGAGTTGTACCTGATTTTATTACCAGTTTTCATTCGAATTCATTGGGGAATGGGATGATTCTGCTTTTGTTTCTTGGCCAGCAATCGCTTAATCCTGAAAGTCTTGTGAGAAGACGTGGCAAGGAGCAACTTCAACCACACGTAGGATGGTGGAGAAGAGAAGAGAGCCCATTCTTATACTAGTCAGATTAAACTGTCATAGCTCTGGTACTAAAAGGTACCTGATATTTATGAGATTATTTGATTAAGAACTGTCTCCCCCACGTTACTTTAAACTCTGTGAGTGAAGAGATCTGGCGCACTCTGCTCACCACTGAATCACCCCTTATGCCCCACACAAGAGCACACACTAAATTCTAGAGAGTAGCCATCTGTCTTGTCTACACCATATGCCCCCTTAGGAAGCTAGAAGAATGGTCAATTTTGTGTTTAAGGATGAGCACAAGCACAAGGCTTTGTTCATAGTAGTAAGCAATAAAGGTTTGCAAAAGTTGAAATGTTGGTTCCATTTGAAATGTTCCGAGTATTATATATCATGCTTCTAATAACATCGAAGGTGGGGTCAGAAGACTGCCTGAACCTGTGTCCTCCACTTATACCTCAGTCTTAGCCAGTCAACTCACAGATGTGTGAGGATGCTGATGAAGAGACTGGGGTGGAATATGTGATAAGTTCGGTGGGAATCCATCCCTACTAGTAGAAACCCATGCCCTGGTGCTGGTGGGTAATAATAATGATAATCTTTTTTTTTTTTTTTTTTTTTTGTGGTACGCGGGCCTCTCACTGTTGTGGCCTCTCCCGTTACGGAGCACAGGCTCCGGACGTGCAGGCTCAGTGGCCATGGCTCACTGGGCCCAGCCACTCCGCGGCATGTGGGATCTTCCCGGACCGGGGCACGAACCTGTATCCCCTGCGTCGGCAGGCGGACTCTCAACCACTGCGCCACCAGGGAAGCCCTATTGCTCTTAATTCTACTCACAACAAAATGAGTTGTCCTTCAGCCTGCTTTTGCCAACTATTTCATTTTGGACCAAGAAATGGTGTATTTCAAAAAGCCATCAAAAATTGATGTAACAGAATCAGTTTTAGAGTGCCACAGAGAGTTTGGAGAATTTCCTGGGGCCTAGGTGTTAATTTGAAGTCCCAGGAAAGAACACGGGAAGGGACAGGAAAAGTTATACTCTACCCTGCAGCTGCCAAGGAGGTAGGTATTCATGGCATCTTGCAGGGCTGCATTCTGGGTTTTTTCTCATCTTAGCCATTGGCAATGTAGCGTGTGTGTGTGTGTGTGTGTGTGTGTGTGTGTGTGTGAGAGAGAGAGAGAGAGAGAGAGAGAGAGAGAGAGAGAGAGAGGTTAATCACAGAAAATGTACTCATTTATCTTTCTTGCTCTTGTGAGAAAATTCCTGAGAGATATTCTTCTGAGAGTCAGAAAATGTATTATTCTGATCTCTGTGGGTGTCAGAGATGCAAATTCCTCAATTTTGATGACATTAGCACCTAATGTGTTTCTTAACTGTTTCTTTGATAAAGAGAGGACTCTCCTGAAAGATAAGGGCCAGAAGAGGGAGAAGTCAAATTTCAGTGTTCTAGAAGAAAAAGCTGAGGTCTTTGGGATTTCAGGTAACCTGCTCAGTGGGGAGTCAGATTCTACAGATCAGAAAGAAAGACAATGAAATCATTGTCAGGTTCGGAGACTTTTGTAACTTGTCTGTGTTTGCCATTGTGGTCATTTCCCATCCCCATCATGACCACCAGCAAAATGCTTAAAATTAAATCATTTATAGGCGATATGTTAAATATGGTAAATTAATTAACTAATTCAACCCATTTTTATTGAGTGTGTATCCTGCACCAGGGGTTCTTCCAGAGCCTGGGAATAAAGCATTGAACACAGCAAAGATCTGTGCCTTCACTGAGCTAACGTTCTAGTGGAAAAACAGACAGTGAAGGAAGTAAATAAAATCCACAGAGTGTTAGATGCTGTTAAGTGCTACGTGGGTGGCGGCGGGAAGGAGAATAGACATGTTGAAGAGGAGGGTTGCAATTTTAAATATGATCATCAAGAAATGTTTCATTGAGAAGGTGACATTTAAATAAAGATCTGAAGGAAAGGTTAACTATGTGGTTAATCTGGAGGAAGGGTGTTTCGGGCAGAAGAATGCAAAGTTCAAAGACTTCTAGGTTAGAAAAGGAATTTATTGGCTCAATGTATCTGAAAACTCAAGGGCTCAGGCCGGCTTCAGGCATGGCTTGATAAAGGGATTAGGAAAACATATTCTTTTTCTGTTCTCCTCTGTGTGTTGGTTTCAATCTTATATAGGTTGGTCTTTTGTGGCTCTAGGAGAGCTATAGTGTCTCCCATTCTTACATCCTTGTACTTCAACACTATGGGAAGAGTAAAGGTCTTTGTGTCAGCATCACCAGCAAAAATCTCATTTTGTCTCTTGTTCTGATTGCAGCTTTGCTGATTTCTGAACCAATTATTGTGATCAGAGTAAATGCTGTGTGCTAATTGTTTTATGCTTGTATCACTTGCTCCACTGGAATGGCATGGACTGCCAAAGTACCTATGTGTCTGGGGTTTTTTTGGGGGGGTGGGTGTGGTGTTCCCCTAAGGAAAATTGGGAAACCAAGGGAAGGATGAGTGGATTCTGGAGCACAAAAGCAGGAAGAGTCCATTATACTATGTCTTCGTGCTTAAATGAGATCCTTGATAGAGCTGTATCTATCACAAACTTGCTGGGGAAAGTCACTTCATCTCTACTGAATCTAGTTTCTCTTTCTCAAAAAAATTAAGAGGTTAGACCCATGAACTTTGTCACATTTTAATTTATACTCTCTGACTGTGTATTTCTTAAAGTCTTAACTTACAAAAATCATATTATATTATGATATTACAAATATAATCTGTTGAAGGGAAAGTAAAAATGGAGAATTTAGCCTTTATAATGACTGTTGATATTTGGCATAAGGGCCAGCATGCATTTTTGAGTATAGGACTAAGATGCAAAGTTCTCAAAAGCTGGTGTGATCAATCCCAGATGCCTCTGTACTCTGATTTACTGTTTCCTCTACTTGACGAGCTATTGGAAGAAAGGGACAAAGAAAGGGTGTATATCAGAATTCTCTGCTGGGTCAACTTCCAGCTTGGAGTTGGGGGACTCTGCTGAAAGACCAGCTCCAGGAGAATTTTTATTTTTTCTTTTTTTTTGGCCACACCACGTGACTTGTGAGATTTTAGTTCCCTGACCAGGGATCGAACCCAGGCCCTCAGCAGTGAGAGCATGGAGCCCTAACCACTGGACCGCCAGGGAGTTCCCCAAGAGTATATTTAACACAGCTTTCTATATTTGAAGGTGAGTGGAGAGTCTGCACACCCTTTTGTGTTGGCCTTTGTAACATTATGGAAATGTGAGCATAGGCTCTCCTAAAGGTTGAAGACCCCTGTGATTCATTTCCTAGACTTTGAGGATTGCACAGCCCATCCTTAGTGCTGGATTAGAGGGAGAACGGCTGAAGGAAATGGCCCCTCCCCCAGGCGACATCTTGAGCCCTAGGCTCTCCTAACAACTGAAATTTCCAACAGCAAGAGACCTCCATAAGTGTTTTGCCTATGTGTAATATCAGAGCTCAGCATTTTCCATATAAATTTGTGAACGTGTGTGTTTGACACTTGGCATTGCATAACAGAGACAAGTATCTCCAAACTTTCTTCATGATTCGGGCAACACCTAAAATACCTTTGTGTACAATTTCCATGTGTCAGACATAATGCACTTAGGTGACCCAAGACCTGCCTCTGGGAATATTCTCTTGGAAATTTCCATGCTCTTGAGCACAGTGCACAAAAACCATATCAGACGCAGAATATCCTTCTTCTTCTATGACAGATTCAGGGATTTATGCACTCTTGGCTTCCTTAACCAAATCAAGATAAATTTCTCTCTGGTTTCAGGAGGTCTTCAGGAGCCCATGAAGACCATTTGCTTTATTCCAGTCAGCCTTTGTTTCAAGTTGGAAGGGCAGTACTTCAGGAGGAAAGCGGGGTCCCAGAAACTCCTTCCCCAGCTGTCCAAAATATTCTCCTTATCGTGGTTTTACATGGCTGACTCATCAGAATGATATTTGTCTCTGAAATATTTTCCTAAAATAAAAAATATATAATAATCTATTACAGCACACTGTGGTCACATATTGTTTCCATACTCTGAGTGTTATCATGTGCTCTTAGCCAATAAGATCTGGTCCAGCAAACTATTCTATACATGTTTGATCAATGACTACAAATCTGTACTTCCTGAGTTGAGTGTGTCTGCAATGTGTGTTGTTTCTTTCATTGTGGTCTCCTTTTCTGTCATTTTTTGTGTTCTTTTCATGGCTTACAGAAAAAGCAATAACAATAGACTTGTTGCAAAGAAAGATATTTGCAATAAATGTGAAAACGTAAGTTTTATCAAGAGATGAGAAGACAAGCCACAGACTGAGAGAAAATATTTGCAAAAGGCATATCTGATAAAGGACTGTTATTTAACATATGCAAAGAACCCTTAAAACTCAGCAATAAGAAAATTTTAAAAAAGAAAAACCTGATTAAATAATAGGCAAAACCCAGATAGACGCCTCAGCAAGGAAGATATACAGATGGTAGGTAAGCATATGAAATGATGCTCAACATCACATGTCATTAGAGAACTGAACATCGAAACAAAAATGAGATATCACTACCTACATATTACAATGACCAAAATCTTGAACACTGACAACATCAAATGCTGGTGAGGATGTGAAGCAACAAGAACTCTCATTCACTGCTGGTGGGAATGCAAAGTGATTTAGCCACTTTGGAAGACAGTTTGGCAGTTTTGTTCAAAACTAAACATACTCTTACCATGTGATCCAGCAACCGTGCTCCTTGGTAACTACCCAAATGAGCTGAAAAATCTTGTCCACACAAAAGCCTACACACGAATGTTTATAGAAGCTTTATTCATAATTACCAAAACTTGGGAACAACCAAGATGTCCTTCAGTAGGTGAATGGATAAATAACCTGTAGTACATCTAGACATTGGAATATTATTCAGTGCTAAAAGGAAATGAGCTATCAAGCCATAAAAAGACATGGAGAGAATCTAAATGCATATTACTAAGTGAAAGAAGAGAAACTAAAAAGCCTACATACTGTATGATTCTAACTCTAGGACATTCTGGAAAAGGCAAAATCATGGACATGATAAAAAGATCAGAGGGGAGTGGGAGGGGTGAATAGGCAGAGCACCAAAGATTTGGGAGCAGTGAAACTATTCTGCATGAAGCTACAATGATGGATACTGGTTGTTATACATTTGTTCAAACCCATAGAATATATGCCACCAAGAGTGAACCCTAATGTAATCTATGGGCTTTGAGCGATAATGATGTGTCAGTGTAAGTTCGTGGATTGGAACCACTTTTTGGGAGATGATAGTGGAGGAAGCTGTGCCTGTCTGTGTCAGGACAGGGAGTCTATGGAAAATCTCTGTACTTTGCACTCAATTTGCTGTGACCCTAAAATTGCTCTAAAAATAAAGTCTATTTAGAAATGCAAGTTGTATGGATTTTTGAGGTGCCTTCATGTGGAAATTCTTTGACGTGATAAAGGGTGTCACCGCCACATCCTGGGAGGACTAACATTCAGCTCTATAGGCGGGAGAGGAAAGCAACCATGGCTGCCTGACTGCAGCGGCCATGAGGAGACCGACAGTGCTTCTCTGTTAAGGACTGTGCAGTGTCAGCATATTGAGAGCCATTCAGCTAGCAGGTAATCATTCCCGGCCTTGCCCTATGCCTGGGTCTGTTCTTCCAACAAGAAAAAGGAAGGAACGTGGAGAAGGATGCTGCCCACTCTGAGTTTCCAAAAGGCTTTTGTAGGAGATAATTCCCCTTCCTTATCAGAGTTGGGCAGTATCAAGTCCAGCGTTATCTGGGAGGACAACTCAATGGCAGCTGAAGCTGTGTTTATTAGCACAGCTGTTGTAGCAGCAAGAGTCCACTCCCCTGCTGCTACCATTGCTGCCCTCTTGGTGGCTGGGCAAGGAGAAGGTTTTATTGAGTGACTTCGGCTAATAATTACGGTGATGGCCAGCATATAAGGATTGCACACATTGTGCCAGGCAGAACACTGAGTGTTTTACATGGATTGTCTCAATCCTCAAAAGAATAACAGCCAGTAGCACTTAGTAAATGCCAGGCACTGTTCAGATATATTATCCTGATTGAATGATGAGAATGATGAGAATGATTCTCAATCAGAATGATGAGAACCTAAAGAGGTGGTTCCATTATCTTTCCTGTTTTACAGATGAAGCAACTAAGGCTTAGAGAGACTGAGTCACTTGCCCAGTGTCACACAGCTGCTAAGCGGTATAGTCAGGAATCAAATTCAAGGGCAGCATGACTCCAGGACATTCTTTTAATCATAGTTGTGCAGAGTTGTTCCATTACAATTTTATTATCTCTAAAATGTTTTCTAAAAATAAAAGGTCTATAAAAATCCATGATAGGACCATGTGCATACATGTTTTTCCCACATGTTCTTAGTGTACCATGTGTTCTTGGCTGGGGACCGCTAGCATAACAGACTCTACCACACTTAATCAGTTCAGGTGATTGTGTCCCACTCTGATTGTGATTGCTAAAGTCTAGAAGAGAAGCAAAGCCAAACTTTGATACACAACTGGGATTCCTATTAGTGAACTAAATGTCATTTAAATCTATTTCCTCTGTATTTATTCCTCCCAGGTGCTGGGGTGTCTTCTTCAGCTTCATTCTTATGGGCTTTCTCCTGTAGTCATTTCTCTTTTCATTTTCTGTCTGAGCTAGTTCGGACTTGCGGCCTCTAATTTTAGGCCTCTCACTCTCCCTTCCAAATCACTTCTACACGTGACTGCCAGAATGTTCCTTCTAAAGGACTAGAGCTTGTGAATAATAATCTTCATGGTTGGACCCAGGATTTCCTTCCCAGCTGGACCTCCTACGACTCCCCAACCTGTCCCCTAAGATCAGCCACACCAAATCACTGACTATCCCCCCAATTCACCATTTCTAGCTTTGTTCCTCTGCACAGATTTTCCCGCTGTGCAGGGCACCCCGGATCCCAGGTGGAAGCCCTTTCCATCCTCAGTGCTAAAGTCAAGCTGCCCTGTTCTGATTTCTCCAGCCTCTTCTCTTTGGAATCATGGGACCTTGGACATACCTTGATCTTAGTGCAGTCGGTATGCATTTCAGCTCACAGAGTTTTTTTATATTGACCAATTTAACTTATATTTTGAACCCTCATTCTGCCTCTTGTTGGATACCTAAGCTCAGGTAAAGCAGGGTACTTCTCCCGTCTCTTTTCTGGGGTTATGTCTAAACACGTAACTTACACGGCTCGTGTAAACCCAGAGCGCTTGGGTTGGGGAATGTGGTGTTGGCTATCACCTCTTCCTGCTGGCCTCTACTTGATGCCCATTGTCTCCGCTGTTCCTTTGGTAGTCAGTCCAGACAGGTGGTTGTAATATCACTCTCCTTCCCATCTCTCTTTTTTTTTTTCAGTCGTACTGCGCGGCTTGTGGGATCTTAGTTCCCCTACCAGGGACTGAACCCGGGTCCTTGGCCGTGAGAACAGAGAGTCCTAACCACTGGACTGCCAGGGAATTCCTACTCTCCTTCCCACCTTTGAAGGCCTCTCAGGTTTAGCAAATTCCCTGCTTTGGTGCCCTTCCTGGGCACACAGTCATAGATGTTCCCAGGCTGTGCTGGGCAATGGGAAAGTTTAGGGTGCCAAGGTCTGTCTCTTTCTGGATCACTCTCAGAAACATGAGCCCATTCTGTTAACTCAGTGAGGCTCTCCTAGATGCAGTGTGCTGGCATTTCTTCTGTGGGCTCTGATGCTCCTCCCAGGCTCCACAAGAGATGGAAGCAAGAATCCCTCCATTACTGGAGCTCTCGGGGTCATTTGGGAGCCCTGTCACTCCGTCTTTCTCTGCATGTGGGCCCTTCTTGCAGAGCCGGTTGCACAGAAATTCTCCTGTGTTTATTGTGACTCTTGTAACTCCCCTCAAGCTGAGGAAATGTTATTCAACAGTGGTGAGACGGGTGGAGGGTGGGAGGAGGGTAGGAAGTCTAACTCTAACCCCATCCTGTCATCTCTAAGTCCTCAGGCCCAGGCTTTTGAAACTCAGAAACTTTTACTCTGCTTTTTGCTGTAACAGCCTTTTGGCAATGAATCCCATAATGCTAAAAAGGGGCCAAAACCAGGGGTTCTAGAGAAGAAGGGCTGTTAATATTTCAAAGTATCATTATCCCACTGTCGCAGTATTCATCGCATTATTTGGATAATAGTAGTCATCACATTAAAGAAAAACTATACCTTTCCTTTATATCACCTTCTAAATCATGACATAACCCCAGAGAAAAGATGAAGGAAGGCCCTTGATGCCTGAGCTCAGGTATCTACCAACAGGCAAATCAGGTTCAAAATGTAAGTTATATTGAGCAACAGAAAAAAAAAATATGTGAGTTAAAATGTGTACCTAGTACACTAAGATCAAAGTATGTCTAGGATCCCGTGAAGACACAGTGCAGGGGAGAGAGTAGGAACTCAGCATCTGGTGAATGAATTAAGCGATTTAATGATTAATGCTAACAGACTTCATTTCTCCAGTGCCCACCATGTGCCAGGTACAAGCCAGTCTTCTCAACAATTCTTACAAGAGAGGCATTATTTCCCACATTTATAATTGAGGAAAGCAATCAAGGCTCAGAGAAGTAACATCTTTTGTCCCAGATCAAATACCTAATAAGTAGCAAACACAGAATTCGAACCCAGATTTGTTTGACCCCAAATCTTGAATTATTTTGTGTGTGCCCAGGGCGCACTACGTAATCAATTTTATTTAACCTTTGAGGTGCTTCCACGTGCAAGGTCCCATGTAAGATATATATGTATATGTGTATATGCAGATGCATATGCATATATGATAAAGTCTCTTGCTTTCTAGGGAATTAAATGCATTTTCCAACCACCAGAAAGGATTATTAAAATATATTCTCTTGCTCTGCTATTCTTAGAATTTTCATGTTATTATTTTCCGTGAAGCTTATTGATTCCTCTAATATTTACTGCCTCACTTATCAATGAAAGTAGGATGCAATGTGACCAGTTTACACTTGGAATCTTAACACTTGCACCTGTGGTTTATTTCCACCAAATGATGTATTTGTCATTTAAGCCATTTAGACATTGGTGAGGATGAAGAAAAAAAAAAATGTTTGTGTGAGTTATATGGGGATAAATGTTTTCTTTTTTGCATTGCCTGGCAAGATGGTGGCGGTATTTTTTACAAATAGGATATGTAATTGTGTGTCTATTCCAAGCAGCTTGTTTATATTTTCCCCCAGGGCTTGACTTTCTTAGATGTCTAAAACACTCTGAGGGGAGGGAGGGAATGCCATAAATTTTTACAAACAGACATTGTCCTTGTTTCCCAGGCAAATTCAATGCACCTTCTGTTGGGTAATTGGAATCCAAGAAGTAACATGGAGTGTTTTAACAAAATGTGAATGAGCTGTATTTATAATGGAACAGCAGAAATTTGGAAACCCAAACTATTTATGTGAGAGAAAGTGATTAAAAAGACACAGTGAGAGATCAGTGTGTGTTGACTCAGTTGTAGAATTTGGCATTTATCACAGTAAGCATAGGTAAATGTGAGTAAATATTTCCAGAAGACTGATTCCACCCCTCTTCTACTTCTGGTGCAGAGTCCATCTGCATTTGCTGATGCATCCTCTTTTGGGGTGGTGGTGGTTATAAACTGTACCATTAAAAATGTGCTGTAAAAAAAAAAAGTGCATCTCAGAGTGGTTCTATCTTTTTTTTCCTTTCTATTTTGGGTTAATAGGATAGGAAAGGGACCTTGGGGGAGCTGTTAATAAGCTTCACATTACGTTTTTGTGCAGTAATGGCCCCTTTTACAAAAGGCCATGTACCTGCATGTGTGTATGTGTGTGTAATTTTGTCTTTAGAACATCTCATCTCCTAGGGTCTTAGAAATGCAGTCCCTTCATATTTGAGACCACTGTCCCGAGCAGTGTCAAGAACCGAAGGCAAAGGCCAGATGCCACGTTGCTAGGAGGACCAGGTGGCAGGGTTGGGCTGTGCAGTGTCGGGGGAGGAAGAGAGAAATGCAGCTGGTGATGTCAAAAGCCCGGCACGCTTTCCATTTCCTCTCCCATTCATTTTGGAGACAATCGTTTCATGAACGTTAGCACATGTGAACATACAAATATAACTCCTGCCTGCCCTCTCCTCTTGCCCAGTCATTCATCCCAATTTTCCATTTTATTGGTTGGTTGTCCTAACTCACAAAATTCTCAGGTTACTTTTTCTTCCATGTGAGAACAGTGGTTTTCAACCTTTTGGGAGTCACACACCTCTGAGAAACCTGTGAAGGGAAGGATCTTTCTCCTAATTCACAAAGAGTCAGAATATTAGGAGTTTAGAGATTCTCAGAAGTTAATCAATGGACCCTTGGTTAAGAACAACTGTCCCCTATGATATCTTTTTTCATTTATCTGCAATTGCCATCCCCCGGCTTCTTGTCCTTTTATAACACCTTTCACTTGCAAGGTGGCTGATTGGTCTGTTTCTAATGTTGGTTGCACAAAGAGGTGTTGTTTCTTTCATATCATAAAGTCATGGGGGGAGGAGAGCAGGCAGTGTAAGCTCTTCTGGTTCTACACCCCCTTAGTACGAGTCTTTTTCCCATGTTATTCTGGAAGGGTGTCTAATGGACTCTTCTTTCTACTTGGTGATGATGATACAGATACACAATAGTAGAAAATGATTACTGAGTTGTCTCTCTAGAAATGGCAATATATCCTGTATAGTACTGTCTATACTCCTTGACATGGACCCTCTTGAATTCAAAGTATTTACACGAATTTACGAAGTGGCATCCCTATCTGATGGAGTCTTTGGTGGTAGAGCTAAATATAGTTAACTTGTTTCCACAGGACTCATATCTCTGCTTAGACAGCAGGTCTCGAACTGATGGAAAAAGCTAAATGTCTGTGTTTCTCAAACTACGATATATCTGAAAAATATTGTAGATATTCAGGATTGTGTCCACCTACTCCAATTTGAAAAATGCTGATTTATGAAGCTAAAATCTTATTCTAAGAAACTTTTTTTCAGTTACCAATTATAAATAAAAAGAGTTCTTTTGTTAGGCAGAATATTGCATCCGGCCCCCAGACGTCCACACCCTAATCTCCCAAAACTGTAAATATGATCAAAGGGACTTTGCAAATGTGATTAAGTTTAAAGACTTTGAAGTAGGGAGATTTCCAGCTGCGCCCAATCTAATTACCCAAATCCTTATTCTTGGAGCATCTTTCCAGGCTATGGTCAAAGAAAGTTGTGGTAAGAGAAGCAGCATTAGAGAGATGCTACATCACTGGCTCTGAAGGTGGAAGAAAGAGGCCACAAGCCGAAGAATGTGGATGACCTCTCCAAGCTGAAAAGGTAAGAAAATGGATTTTCCCTAAAGTCCTCAGAAAGGAGCCCAGCCTGGCTGACACCTTGATTTTAGCCCAATGAGACCCATGCCAAATTTCTGACCTTCCAAACTAGAAGATGATAAATTCCTGTTGTTTTAATCCACAAGTTTGTGGTAATTTGTTGCAGCAGCAAGAGAAAACCGATACAGTTCTGTTGTTACAACTGTAAAATAATGTACAAATATACAATTAACGTAAATATTCCAAAATTTAAAAATTTTATGTAATTCATGACCCCTTGGGTCCAGAGTGAGAAACACTGCTATATTTAAGTATTTAAGAAGTAGATGAGGCGCTCCATAGATTCTTTCCATGTGTGCTTTTACTGGGTGGATTTGTAAATTCCTTAATTCAGTGCTTTAAATTTGGTGAGCCCATTTTGTGAAACATATCTTTTCTGATGTACGGAGCCACCTTCCCTTATATTGTTTAAACTTCTCATCTCTCAGCAGTCAGGTAACCAGAGTAACCTATGAATGATGTATCTTGGCATCTAGTCATGTTTTAGTAATAAGTAATAAATTTTTTAGTAATAGGTAATAAGATTTTAGTAATGCATTTTATAGTCACCAGAAGCTGTGCATTCCTTTTTTGCATGATTCAAATTTGCTCTGTTTAGGACTAACTAGCAGATTGGTTTATCTGCAATGATATTTTTTTCATTCTAATAAAAATATAGCTGGTTTTTCTTAGTAATACCTTGAACTGTAATTATGCTATCTCTTGGAATAATTCATTTGTACCAGTGGGAAAATATGCATCTCATTCAGGCAATATTGTTGCCCTCTCTCTGTCTAAATTTATTGATAAATTGATTTTAAGAAACAGGAGAAGGAGAGAGGGAGAGAAGGAGAGAGAGAGAGATTAAGAAAGGATCTTGAGAGGCCACCTCTTTCTTCAGGCAGGAGTGTATCTAAGAGATTCTGAACAGATAAATATCTATCCTAGGGATGGAAATGGAATTTTTTTCCCCCTAAGGGAGGCCTAAATATATTTCAGTCAGTCAGTTCATTTGCATGAGTCATTTACATTGATTTCCATGAACCATTCCTAGGTCTCTATTCTCCGTAGACTTAACAAGATCTCTCTCTCTCTCTCTCTTTCCCCTTCCCTCCCTTCCTCTCTTTCTCTCTCTCTTCCCCCTATTTATCATTCATTCCATATATGTTGAATGTCTACTCTGGGAATGGCCCTGTGAAGGCCTAATTAGAATCTCTGAGAAATAAAGTTCAGAGTCCTATCCACAGAAATTTACGATCTTCTGGGGAGGACAGAATGTGGACCTAAGGAAGGGTGAAATGACAAGAGGTGTTTATAAAATGTCATAAAAGGTAGTGGAAATGGAGGATAATAATAAAGTGTGGGTAACGCTAATGGCAGAATAAACATCTGAGTACCCCACTATATGTTCAGGCCCCTCGTGTATGTTATCTCTTTAAATCCTCAACAAACTTTTGAAAGAGAGATTTTTATCCCCATTTATGTAATTACAGAACACTGAACTCAGTATTCCAACTGACTCAGGTTCACCTGAGTCTAAAATTCATCCTCATCTCATTGGGACACACTGTTGTTGATGTGCCATCGTAGAAAGAAACATTCCCTGTGGATCTCAAGTCTTCCTGGGAGATGTGGGGATTGTTAGATGCATTTATCAAGCATCTGCTATGTGTCAGGCACTGGCTAGATCTGTTCTCCCATTTTAAGAATGAGGAAACTGGGGCCTAGACAGGTTCGGTAACCTGCCCAAAGGCACGTATCAGGTGAGTGACAGAGCCAGGATATGGACCCAAGTGGGCTGATTCCCAAATGCAGTGCTATCTCCTCAGCACTGTGCTGGGTATTGGGACCTACTGCTGAGCAGGACAGAAGGTCTCTTCACTCCTTTCAGCATAACATGGAAAGAAAACAATTCAACAAGTTGTATCATGAAGTGCGATAAGTATTTTGATAGGGGAAATAGAATGCTGTCGGGACAGAGGAGGAAAGGATTTCTAACCTGCACAAGAAAAAAAGTAAGAAATGCTTCCCCAGGGAAATCAGCATTAAGCTAAACCCGGAGGGATGAGTAGAAGATAAGTAGGTGAGAAGGATGGGAGCACGTCCAACTAGTCAACAAAATGACAGCCCCCAGCCTTAAATCAGAGATTAGTTCAGAAATAAGCCAACTGCATTTATCAACCTCTTCCCCCAGATAGCCACTTGGTTCACGCCTTGACTGCCATTAGATCTTGACTCAGAATCACTTCTCCTCACGGTCTTTCCTACCCACCCTATTTAAAATTATACCACATCCCCCAACCTTCCCAATCTCTTTCCATGGCATCTATTTTCCTCTATGGCATCTGTATAACTTACTACATGTTTTATTAGTTCATTGCTTTTCATTGTCTATTTCCTCCCACTAGTATATATGCTCCATGGGGGCAGATTTTTTTTCTTTGTTTTGTTCACTACTGAGTCTCAAGAGCCTAGAACAGCGCTTATAATGTGGCAGACTCTCAATAAATACTTGCTGAATGAATGTTAAGATATTCACATGTTCTTGATTTCATGAACACTGTCTCCTCTAAATCAGAGAAACTTTCACTCAGGTGCTCTCACTGAAAACTTCCTGATGCCCTTAGTATGTCATGCTCTATTCTAGATACTCTGGGAGCCACGAGGCAGTGTGGTGGGCAGGCACCTCTCAGCAGGGTGCTTCTTCCTCCCTGAAGCCTTCAAATCACACATAGAATTTTCTCTAACTTTGTGTGGAGGAGAGAATCTTAGTGTTTGTTTTCACCCATCACCTGAGCACCCTCCTTTCCATTTTCCCCCTTTGCAGAAACTTGTTTCTAGAGCTCTTTGCCTAGTCAGTCCTCTGAAGCTCACCCCTGGGAAACATTTCTGTGCCATGGTGTTTATTACACCAAAATTTAACAATGCCCTTTCTTATTTTCACTTAACTAGTAAGACCTTTGACTTTTGGTGACTAAAAATGTTTAAATTTAAGACCATATTATCAACAATATTTGGCATAGCAGAGCAACCAAATATATCCTGTTTTGTCTAAGTTTACAGCTTCTATTATTTTCTCAGATAGGCTAGTTTACAAACCTGGGCTTGACAGTTGGTACTTTGTCCTTTTATATCCAGTTGGAGGAACTGAAGCAGAGAACCCAAAGCCTGTGTGCAAAGAGCTCATGATTGCAAAGGAATGCAAAGACCTTAGAGATGAGAGTCATTTGTTTGCTCAGAGAGAGAGACACACAGAGAGAGTATCTGAATGTAACGAGCATTATTAGTTGCCTGACCAGGAAACTGCAGAACAAGGCGATTACTCCTTCATCCTTCCTGCATGGAAGTTTCACAGAGATTTGAAATTTTGTTGTTCTGGTGATGTACTACTAATGCAAAAAGATTTTGATTATGGTTACATTGTGACCTTTGGGGATAGTTTGTAGAATCACTGGTTAACTAGGTCAACTCCATCCATGTGGTATCGTTATGGTCATTATATCAGAAGAGGAATAGCAAACTAGAAATCAAAACTGGAAAGAAGACTATGAGGTAACATTTAGTCCCTGACTGCCTGATGTGACCTGAGCTTCTGCACAGTGGTAGCCGTACGTAGAATAAGCTGAGAAGGCCAAGGTCAGAATAGCAAACTGCTCCCCACTACTACTTTCCTATTATCCTCATTCCAACCCTTGGATATAAAACAAGCTTGATTTGGAATTTTCCCAGCTGCAGAGGCATCAACTTAAGTCTCCTTTCAAGTGGTCTGTTTCTTGTTTCTCCAACATTAATTCAGAAAAAAGCAGAAGATCGTTTATGAGTCTTTTAACCAACCAATTAGATGTTTTCCTTGGTGTTTGAACAGACAATTAATATGAATTCCTGAAGGCCAAATATGTAATTCTGAACAAAACATTGAAGAGGGTTTCAGGTTTCCTAACTGTTGAATTTTGGGATAATTGTTTCCATGTGTTTCCCGCTGATGAATCAACCTATAATCATTTCATAGTTTGATTTAAAATGTTTTTTTTTTCTTTTCACAGTTTTGTTTTTCTATTACATATGTGTTTCTCTTTATCCCACATAAAATATTCTGTTTCCCAAGAGAATTCATGAATGAGAAAGAAGAGAGGACAAAGCAATGAAGTGCTGAGCACAGAGTCAGTTGGGGCAAGTCCTGAGACGTTTCACACATGAAGGGACAAGGGTGGGAGCAAATGGTGGCTGAGTCATGTAGGGACTAGGGTTCCACACTGGGATCAGAAGGTCTTGGAATATTGGCAAGGGTTTATCTGCGAGTCTTTTCTGAGGTCACTGGGGTGCCTAAAGCACGCCTCCCAATCATACAACAATACGACATTCTGTGACTCATCTTTTACACATGTGCCTCATTACCCCATAAAGATCATTTCATGAACTGTTTGTAGTTCAGAAAAAAAAACATGCAAAAAGTTTGAATAGTACAAGGTAGCTTCTGATGAGGTAGAGGTGGGGAATTCCAGGCAGAGGGAACAGAACATGCAAAAACATAGCAGCAGACAACATAGTGGCTTCTGCCCTTTCTTCATAGGCCTCAAAGGGTTTCTGGGAACAGTGGCAGAAGTTCTGACATCACCAGGGGCCAGGGCCCTCCAGTCTATTGTTGCTTGACATCTAGGGAAATAGAAGGACCCCAGGCAGCCTGGCCCCAACCTAAGGACAAAGAAGGTCACTAAGCAGAATGGAAATTCACCTTGTGAACTCTCTTGCACTTTACTATTTCACCTCCCCTTTTAGCTCTATCCACTTTTAGAAAAATCTCTTCTTTAGGGGCAGCTGCATACACAGTCTCCAGGGAAATGCTGAATAACAGTGTTTGAGGAACTTGTGTAAATAACTGTGTGAAGTGATACTGTAATTATACTGGGTTTAGATTAAAATGCGTCACTAGGGGACGATGAATTCTAGTACGTTAAGCCAATGATTCTCAACTGGGGTGATCCTTCCTTACCCAAAGGGGACATCTGGCAATGTTTGAAGATAATTTTGACTCACATCTTAAGACACGGGGTATCCAGTGAGTAGAGGCCAAAGACATCACTGAACATGTGACAGTGCACTGGACAGTCCTCACAACAAAGGATTGCCCGATCCTGCACTAATGCTGAATCAAGGCTCTTGTAGTTCTTCTTACTGGCATGAATTTAATCCTCCACACCAGTCTCTAATGTTTCAGGGTACAGAGGAGGTTAAGAGCTTCTAGAGATTGCTGATCTTCTAGATCCATCACTGGGATTCAAATCCTAGGTCTGAATCTTACTGGATGTGTGACTGTCTGTGTGTGCGATCTTGGCAAATTACTTAATTTCTGTGTCTCTGTTTCTTTATTTGTAAAGTAGAGATAATGCAAATCGCTACCTCATAAAGTGACTTTGAGGAAAAAGTGAAGTATGTTAAATTTTTTTTTTTTTTTCTGTTGCAGTTGCCTGGTTTCTGGGAATGTGGCTGGTAAATATCAGAAGGGTAGCATATACCATCCCCAAATTCAATTCCACCCCTTCATTGATTAGCTGCTACATGCCGGGCATTCTGCTGGGGATGTGGAGATGGGTAACAAATATGAGCGCATAGGCATTGAGGAAGTTTTCTCCTTGGGTGCAGCCACATGATGACCCCAGAGAAAATCAGTAGACACGTTTGTCTTTCCCTTGAAAATAGAATTGTTATGTTAAAGGCTCACTAAAACATCTCGCCTATTTGAAATGTGTGTCATTGTTAGAATTGTTATTTTAAAGCCTCACTAAAACATCTCGCCTATTTGAAATGTGTGTGTCATTGCACCAATGGCTGCTGCAGCTGACCCTTAAGCATTATTCAGACTGAACTTAATTTATCTTTGGTAGCTGCTAGAAGGTTGATTAGACAGCTTCTGGGGACAAATCTCTAAGTGAGTGTATTAGTCAGGGCCCTTCAGCGAAAACAGAACCAACAGGATGTGTGTCCATGTAGAAAGAGATTTATTTCAAGGAATTGGCTCACGTGATTATGGAGGTTAACAACTCTAAAATCTGCAGAGCGGGCTGGCAGGCTGGAGATCCAGGAAGAGCCAATGTTGCAGATGAAGTCCAAAGGCCATCTGTTGTCAGGATTTCCTCTTGCTCGGGGGAGGCCAGTCTTTTGGTCTAGTCATGCCTTCAACTGATTAGACGAGGCCCACCAACATTATAAGGGCATTCTGTTTCACTTAAAATCCACTATTTAAAATGTTCATCTCATTCGAAAACACCCATACAGGAAAATCCAAAAGAATGTTTGACCACATTTTTGGTCATCACACCCCAGCCAAATTGACATAACTATCACAGTGAGTCAGGAAGTGTGGTCAAATACTGGTCAAGGAACAGTGCTTGAAACTGTCTAGGTTTCAAAAGCAATGCCTACCTCTAAAGTGTCCCTGTTAGACGTATACTTGGAGTGGCCAGCCAAATGGCAAAACTTGCTTTTCAATTGCACGTGTTACCTGGCAGAAGAAACCTCTTTGTGTTAGCTGGCACAAAAAGCACCAGCTTCTTCTTTCTAGAACAGTTGGGGGCCTCTGGTTTTCTTACTGACTAGTCAAGATCCTACCTTTTATTAATGTCATCCTATAGAACATTTTTTTCTGTGATTTTGTCATAGCTAGAAAGGGACAAATCTTCTCTGTGTTTGGATATTTTTCTTAGATTGCTGCCGTCATTTCAAAGCTTATTGATATGGATAAGTTGAAGCCCCATTGTCATATTTATACCTCGTACCCTCTTAGAATAGTGATTTAAGAGGCTCAACCTTTACAGGAAAATTCTCTGAGGAAATTGAGCAGAGATATGAAAAATAAATTGTCATTTGTTTATAATCAAATTCATTCCCCTTTAATAAATTTTGCATTAGAAGCTGCCAAATCTAGTCTCATCTTCCTGTTTCTCCTGCAACCTGCATACAAAAGTGTTTCATTCAACCACCCCTTCTAGTGACTGACTCCTTGCCAGAAACTCCTAGCATGCACTGCCATCTGTTCACCTCTCAGCTGCTTGAATCCACACCCCCCTTCTAAATTAATTCTAAAATATATTTTCCAAATGCCAGTCCTTTGGCTAGTTTTTGTAGGCAACAGCTAACTCCAACCTAAGCATCAGGATCCATCCACTACTCTCTAGGAAGAAACAACAGCAACAAAACAAGGAAACCAAATTGTCTAAATGTATATATAACTCAAATTAGTTGCTTAAAAGCAGTGTGTATCTCAAACAGACTATCTGAATCTAATTAGGGTATATGACATCAGATTTGAACTGAAGGACATTTCAGAGGCAAATCCTGTTTTTGCTGTCCTCTTCTGCAACTGCTGCTGGAACATCCAGACACAAGAGTCCTTAGCACAAGCCTTTGGGGAAGAAAAGTTCCCAGATCAATAGTTATTCTTTATTTTTCTCCCTACTTGGCTCTTAGGTAGAATTAGCCACTTATTGTTATGTTGGAAGTTTCTTATGAGTACCTCTTTGGAAATTAGGAAAGACTGGATTCAAGGAGGAGGTGACCTTGAGAAAACCTAAGTGTGTTTATTTGCTAGGGCTGCCATAACAAAGTGGTTGACTTAACCAACAGACCTGGAGGCTAGACATCCAAGGTGAAGGTGTCAGCAGGGTTGATTCCTTCTAAGGGCTGTGTGGGAGAAACTGTTCCATTCCTGCCTCCTAGTTTCTGAGGATTTGCTTGCCATATATAGTCTTCCTCGGCTTGTGGATGCTTCACCCTGGTTTCAACCTAATGACCTCATCTTAACTTGATCGTCTATAGACCCATGTTTCCAAATAAGGTTACATTCACAGGTACTGGGGGTTAGGACTTCAACATCTTTGGGAGGGGACAATTCAGCTCATAACACTAGGATTGACTGGAGGTGGAAAAGCCCATTGTCTTCTTCTGTATCAACCTTGAATATGGAGGTTTCAGCTGGTTGTTCACTAATGTTATGTGTCGCTTAGCATTACCACTAAATCACCAATGCATAGGCGACTCTCTTCCACATATCTTGCATTGTATGTTTTCCTATATAAAAATTTTTTTTATTGCTTTGTTGCTATCAGTATAACTTTCTCCAAGAGAATGACTACACATGGTTTTGGAAAAGATTAACAGAATGAAAATTTCCATTTCAAGCATGAGAAATTGATCCAAACCTTATAGTACTTCAGAAAATAGGAATGGCTTTTAGATTTTCACTAGCTATTTTTCCAGGATCCTATCCTTTCACTCACATTTCCCCATCCCCCTCCCATGCACACATCCACAAAATCCTAAAGCACACACAGGCATCCACATGCAGACAGACAGACAGAAAGTATAGTTTCCCAAAAGATGACCTTACGTTGGTCCTAAACAAGGCTACCTAAAGAAGGTATTGGTTGTAATTCTTCTGATATGGAAGAAGTATTTCATGTTCCTCTTGTTTTTTTTTTTTTTTTTTTTTGTCTGTTTGGGTGTGTGTGTGTGTTTTATTACCTTCCACTGGCAGATGACTGTCTCTTAGATGCCCAACCAGCTGTCTGCCAGCAGCAGAGCAAAAAGATAAACTGCTACTGGTTTCCCTCAGAGAAAACCTGCTTTATCTCAAAGAGCTGAGCTGCCAGGTGGGGTTGAGTAAACTCTGGGGTTACGATACAGTTGAGGCACAAAGTTCACCACCAACGTAAACCAGCCAGCCCAGTTCTGCTTTTTAATGTGCTCTAAACTGACGGAACTGAGCAACGTAAACAAGGGTGAAGCAATAGCTTCAGGAGAAAAAGGGGCTGTGTTCTGTTGACAATTAATGGGTGAATGGCTGCTTTGGCATCTTTATGCACAGAATACAATTTTGTTCATTTGCCCCCAAAGTTTACTGGGAAATTGAGGTTGAGAGGGGAGAAGGTATGTGGAAATTATAACAGAGAAAGTTTTTGTTGCCTGCTGGGCTTACAGAGTTAGAAGGACCTTATTGAGAGCAACCCCTTCAACTGTCTTGCTTTCTTAGGTGAAGAACTTGAAACTTGGGTAAATTAAATGCATGGGGCTGTATGGTTTAATACAAAGTTTGGGGACTTTGGGTTGAAGTCTCTAACGTTATAAAATGTTAGGTTAACACTAATAGGTTAACACTGTAGGTGATACGTTGTTATGGGGATTAAAATGAGCGAGCAAGCACTGCCTGGGTTTCTAATGTGTCACCTTGTGAGTTACCTTTCCTTCTTTGACCAGGATCACTCAGCTAATTAGTCCTAGAAGAGGGACTAGACACCATTTCTTAGTTCAGTGTTTGGCCTTTGTCTGTGTTATCTCAGATTTTGGAGGACAGGATTTTGGAAATCTCCAATCGAATGAGCTCTATGGTTAAACGAATAACCTCTTTTCAGATGGTTGTTTCCAACAGCCCTACCAACAAATTTCACCAGAGCTGCTAATAATTAACCAAAGGGAGTGACTGGATGGAAACTTTTCCAGGCCTCTCCAGAGTGTTCCCTGCCAGAAATGGTGGGAGAGGCAGCCAAAGGAAGGACGAGAAAGGAAAGCCAGGGGCTTGCAAAAACACAACATGCGTGATTGAACGTCTTGGCTCTCGGACAGACGGAGCTGTGAGACACTGAAGCACTTTCCCCATTTGTGTATCTTCAGATTCAGGATCTCATTTAGGATCCAAAATCAGAGGACGGGACCAATGCTCTGGGTTTTCTCGGTGGTGTTTACTTATTCAATAAATTGAGTATCGACTTTCTGCAGCCTTATCTGAATCTCAGTCACTATTTTAACACCTTGACCTTACTAAGGGGTTTTGGAAGAGAATGGGTACATACGGAAGGGGAGGAGGGGTGCTGTTTGAGCATCAAGCACTTTGTTGTTGATGCTCTGGTGCTTGGCATCTCTTCATCAAGACTGGACAAAGGATGCTTAAATTAGATATGAAAATAGAAGAAATTAGCGACCCCTAACTTCTCTCTAAAACACTAGTGAAGAAATGGTTTGCTAAGTGTCAGTGGTGGGATGCTAAGTGAAGCCTGCTATCGTAGCTTCGTTCACTTTCACTGTTTAGCTCTACTGAGCAATTCGGATCAAGTAGCATTGCTATGTCACTGTAAGCTGTACTTTTCTCAGGAAGGGAATCTTGCCCGATGATGTTGTCAAAGTAAAGCCAGATCATTTTCCCACCCAGTTTCAGGACGAGAGGTCAAAATGCACCAGGTGATGTGAACTGTTAGCCATCGTAAGCTATCAACCACTCAGAGGCTGTCACGGCCACCACTGTGCAGCAGTTGTTCAGTGGTTCCTTGTCGAATGAATGAATGATGGAAGAAGTTAACGATGAAGACAGTTGCCCTTGATTTAGGTGACTCACACCAACGTTGGCTCGCTGGGCAGCTATAGCTTTATTGATGGTACCCTGTTGAATTCCATCTTCTAGATCCAGACACTAAAGAAAACAAACCAAGATCACTAAAGAAGCAAATGAGACGGTTGATTTTATTTGAATTTTTCAAATTTTCAGCTCTCAAGTTATGGAGGAGTAAGTGGGACTCCTCTCTTGTTGAAAATAAAGATATTAATATCTCCATTGTAGGATTATTGTGAGGATTAATGAGTCAATACCTGCTTACGACACTGTCTGTCAATAGTGAGGGTTCAATAAGTATTAGATTTTATATTATCATTAATATTATCATGTTTTGAGCTTGCTTTTGAAATAGCTTTTCACTCTTTTTATAATTTTTCATATACAATGTATATAGTTTTGCATAAATGCACACACGTTATCTCACACACACATTTATCTGTTATTTAAAGAAGTCTTCTTTTTTATAATTGAAGTATAGTTGATTTACAATGTTGTGTTAGTTTCAGGTTGCAGCAAAGTGATTCAGTTATACATATACATATGTCTATTCTTTTTCAGATTCTTTTCCCTTATAGGTTATTACAAAATATTGAGTAGAGTTAGTTTTGTTTTCTTCTTGATGTTTAGCTTCAACTTCCCTCTTTTCTCCTTTGCATCCCTCTGCACACCTCTCTGTCATGTAACTGTTGTTAGTGACCTGATATGTGCTTCTACATTTTTTCCCCTTGCTCATATAATCACATATACACATTTTATTCACACATATGTATGGGGGAGGTTTGTTTATTTTTTGTTTAATGAGCATTGAATAATGCACATTTTTTGTGTCTTATTATTTTTTTCACTTATGGTGTAACTGTATAGAAATCCCTCCAAAGTGTCTATTCAGTTGTAACTCATTCTGTGGAATGGCTACATAATAATCCATGGTGTGGGTGAGCTATAATCTATTTAGACACTCTCACTGATGAACATTTACTTTGATCCCTGTCCGTCTTTCCTTTTCTTGCTACTATAAGTGTCCTCTTACATTTGCCCCTGTGCGCTGATTATCTTTGAGTTTTCAAGAGGAGATTGCAGTGTTGAATGGCACATACAGGTATATGTTTAATTTTTTATATATGCTGCTAAATGGCTTGCCAAAACAGTTTTAACAGCTAAATTTCTTCCAGCAGTGTATGAGTAACCATTTCCCCACATAACCATCACCAGTAGAGGTTATTGATCATTTCAACTTTTTTGCCAGTCTGATGGGTATAAAGATACATCATTGTTATTTTAATTTGCATTTCCCTGACTGATTTAATGTGAGCAAGTTTTCATTTGCTTGTTGGCCATGTGGGTTTGTTCCTCTGTGAATTTCCTATTTCTTTATCCATTTTTTCCATGAGTTTGTCTATTTTTGTCAATTTGTTAAAAACAAAACAAAAAACTGTTGTTGTCTATGTTACAAATATTTACAAACC
Source organism: Monodon monoceros (assembly GCF_005190385.1). NCBI lineage: Eukaryota > Metazoa > Chordata > Mammalia > Artiodactyla > Monodontidae > Monodon > Monodon monoceros. The sequence goes on along the minus strand of NW_021703783.1, from coordinate 72,668,718 downwards.
TATCCTTTGTCTATTTACCTTGTAAGAAAAACTTTCTTTTGCCAAAAAAAGATTTTAAATTCTTATATGATCAAGTATGTTTACCTTTTCTTTATAGCTTCTGTATTTGGTCAAGAAATGCATTGATCAGGAAAGTCGCCTTTCACCAGCAGATTGTACATATATGTACATATAATGTGCTAGATTTTCTTGAAAGTATTTTTTTACAGTTGTCTTTAATTCAGTCATTTATTTTTGTAGCTGGCTTAAGACTGGGGTTCAATTGTTTTTAAATGCAGTTGAATAACTGTGCCATAACAGTCAAATACATATACAAATGTGTGTGCACATACATATATTCATATACGGATGGTCCCAACTTGCGATGGTTTGATTTTACGATGGTGCGAAAGCGATACGCACTCAGTAGAAACCGTACTTCGAATTTTGATCTTTTCCTGGGTTAGTGATACGTGGTCTGATACTTTCTCATGATGCTGGGCACCAACAGCAGCTCAAAGTCAGTCCTAGGATCACAACCGTAAACAATCGATACACTTACAACCATTCTGTACCCACACTTTCAGTACAGCATTAAATAAATCACATGAGATATTCAACACTTTATTACAAAATAGGCTTTGTGTTAGATGATTTTGCCCAACTGAAGGCTAGTATAAATGTTCTGAGCATGTTTAAGGTAGGCTAGGCTAAGCTGTTGATGTTTGGTAGATTAGGTATATTAAATGCATCTTTGACTTATGACATTTTCAATTTACGATGGGTTTATCAGGATGTAATCCCATCATAAATTGAGGAAGATCTGTAAGTATGTGTGTATATATACCCATATGTATGTGTGCATCAATATATATATATACACAGACATATGTATATATATATATATATCCATATAGGTATAAGTATGTATGGTGTGTGTGTGTGTGTGTGTGTGTGTGTGTGTGGTATATCTTCATATAGGTATATATATAGATATATATCCATATATATTTATATATATCCCCACATATATGTAAGTGTGTATATGTATACCCGTATTCATATATGTATGTATGTATATAATTATTGATTCTCTGTATAGTTTCACTGAAGTCTACTACTACCCATAGGCCCCATCAAACATCTGATTCAGGAGTCAAAGAGAAATTTGAATTAGTTTGAAAGGGAAGAAAGCTATGCTTAAGATCCCATCACCCCAGCACTCCCTTTCAAACCTTTTGATCCTGTGACACTATAATTCACACTCTCTTCTCAAAATGAACCACAGTCTTCTCTCATGAATGCCTCTCTTGTACTAGTTACCTCTATCAGCCATCAGAGGATTTTCTTCGTGTCCAGTTAGACTCAAAAGAGTCTACACATCTCCTGCCCAATTACTCTTTCTATAGAAAGTAGCTAGAGAATCAGCAGGTGACTAGGTTGGCTGTCAGAGAAGAAATAGTTAATATATCTTTTCCCCCATTAATTTCTTTCACTCATATATCCTATTTTGGCCTTTTGGTACCTGAGACCCAATTTTTCTTATAGCTACATTAAAATGTGCATTTCAGTTGTGGAGATTTGTTAGCAACAATTATGCCAGTGAAATTATAGAGTTACATATAAGCATTTTAGAAAAGCAAAATTAGATGTACTCAGAAACATTTCCTAATAATCTAGGTTCATTTCAACATGAATTCTATTTAAAGTCATAGGAAAAAAAGCAAGGCATAGCAATTTAATTATTTAATCTAAAATGTGACATGCAATAATGGTTCGCCTTTATCCAAGGACAACGTGTCTCATACTTTAAAGTGACTAAAGAGCAATGATTCTTTATGAGTTTTCCCTTTGGTGACCTTTACAAAAAGTCTAAGGTAAAGTTCTAAGTGAGGGCTTTCCCCCTCCCCCCTCACTGCTCTCAAAGAAGTATTAGAGAAGTGTCACTTCTACAAATCAAGTCTGGACTCAATGCCAAAGCAATTTTAAGGAACAGAATTTTATATGCAGATTGCCTAACCCAAGACAACTTTATAGTTCCTAGAACATTTTTTTTCAATGTTGTGCCCTGTTAAATTTTATTATATAAAGCATATCCTTTTCCTCTTTCTTTTCTGTACTTAAAGGAGAAAATAGATTTGCTTCTTCTCATCCCAGAAATTTACAGTATCATGGGATCTTAGAATTGTAAGGGACATTATAAGTCAGCCAACATTAGAAATCAGCTCCTTTAAATCTTGCTAAATGCTCCTTTTTTTTTTTTTTTAAGCTGCCAGTTGATTCAAGAGAAGGCAAGATTCTGTGAATGCCTGACCTCTGTTTCATGTCCTACTTCTGTCTTCCTCTGAACTTTGCTTAAATGGCTCTGCCAGGAGGACTTTCCAGGGGTGGGGTTGTGTGCTCAAACACATGTGAGAATCCACTTGTGCCCTACATTCTTGAGGGAGGTGATTTCGGCAGGGGATTTTTGCTTCACTGAAGGAGAGTGTATGAGTGCTTTTTTTTTTCCTACTCGGCACAGCTGGTAGTTGCCTACTGACTGGTGTTTGTTTTGAAGTCACATGGCAAAGGGGGTTTCTGCCAATGTTTATTCATTACACATTCAAATATATCACTCTGACGCCCATTCACAGGATCACGTCAGTGTTGCTATCCAATTCTCCCGCCAGCAATGGAAAGTTTATTCCCAGAGCAAAAGTTGCTTTCTTTGCAGATGCAGGAGGATTCATGCACAACAGGCATACTTTAGAACTGTTGCTTTTTAAAATATTACATTTATTTAATTATTTAATTTTTACATCGTGTAAGATGACTGCTAGGCTGATCCTATCTGAAATGTTAATCGGTACCACATTGATTAGAGAATACGTCATGGTACAAGGAAAGGAAACCCAAAAGGACTTTATCCATCACTACCTAATATAAAGTTAGGGGCTGTTATGTCATCCAGCTGTAAACACAAAGTAGACCAAAGCCACAGGTGACAAGGGACATGAACAAGAAATCAAGCTTTATTATTGTGAGCCCCTGAGATCTGAAGGCCATTTGTTACTGCAATGTAACCTTGCTCATCTCAACCAGTGCAGACTGCGTACCAGAAAGAGCGGATAGAACGTAGTTGAAATCCTGGTTCTGCCATTAAATAGTGATGTGAACTTTGACATTTCTAAAGTACCTGTGACCTTTACAACTTGAACCTCAGTTTCCTCAGGAATGGGTAAAACAACCATCACCTTCTGGATCTCACAGACTTGGTATGAGTCTAAAATGGCATTATTTATGTTACAGTACACTGAAAAGGATCATGCCCTTTATAAATGCAAGGCATTGTGACGATTGGATTTTCCCTCTTTTAGTGAGTTGCACGTACTTATCTTTGCTTCTTTCCAACTTTCTAATAAGTAAACATTCTGAAGTGTGTCATCCTCACAAAGTCTTATAAGCGGTTAAGCACAGATACTTCCATATACTTGTCTGAGAATGACACTTATGATTGTAGAAGAACATTCTTTTTAAGCATCCACCTTTGAAAGGGAAACACGTGGAGTAATGTTGAGCCATGTGGATACTTGCCTGGCCAGGACAATCAGCCTGATTATTTTTCCTGAGCCATAAGGCCAAACTGCTTCACTTTTTGAGAGAATATTATTAATAATAAGAATACTATTATGTAATTTATTTTACTAGGAAGAATTAGATAGTGGAAAGAACATTAGCTTTAGAGTCATATAGACCTGGCAGTCATTCAGTAAATATTTATTGACTAAATGACCGAATCAGCTCAAATCTCACCACCAATTTCTAGCTGTGTGATCTTGCGCAAGACAGTTAACCTCTCTGAGCTTCAGTTTCCTCACCTGCAATGTACAAAATAATAATCTCCTCATAGGGCTTTAAAAAAAAAAAGATTAATGAAGTGATTGATGTACTCTCTCAGAGTATTTAGTAAAAATTTAATAAGCATGAAAATTTAGTTTATTATCTATGCTATGTCCTAGAGTGGGTAGCCAGCTTATAAAAATAAGAGTGGGCTTTTGAGCTTGTATGTAAGGTTCCATTAATGAGGTCTTGAGATTCCTTCTGAAAAAAATCAATAGCATTTTGACAAGACCAGGCTTTCTTTGCCACAGAAGCAATACCATATGCGTGCACCTGAGGAAAGCATTTAAAATGCTTTTGACACACAAAAGCTTCAAGGGCTCTGCTTTGGAAAAGCTTTCCTAACACAAGGAACCACACCGCCTCCCATTGCCTGGTTTCTAGATTGGTTTTCCATCTCCTCTTAACTGCACTGCCTTTATCTCTCAGTGCCAGGTGTCTGCCTCTTTAATAAACTTGCCGGTCCTCGAAAGACCCTTCTGTAGGTGTTCCTTAGTATCGAACTTAGGAACTTATATCAGCAACAATAAGGTGGGTGGCAAACTTCTAAAGGATCTGCATCAACAAAGGGAGGAGAGAAGGAGCCAATTATACACATGGTGCTTTTCTAGGTATTTATCATTCATTTAATCCTGGCAGCAACCATGTGGGGTAAATGGCTTTATTTATATATTTTTCACAATAGTGATTTTAAAATGAGGACATCAAAGTACACAGAGGTTCAGGAATCTGCCCAAAGCCACATAACCAGTAAGTGGTGTGGCTGTTTAGTTCCAAAACCATGTTTTTCCCCTGCCATTACCCTGCCTCACTGTTTACTAATGCTTCACTACCTCTGTGCATGATGCAACAAAGAAGTCCAGACAATATGGTGTGTTGTGGAGACAGCCTTTGGAGCTAGAGAACCTGGGTTCTCACACGGATAATGTCATTTACTAATTATGGGCCCTTGAGCAGTTTACTTATCAACACTGATTCTCAAGTGCTTCATTGCTAAAGAGAGAAAAATCACCCCTTTCTGGCAATGTCAGCGTGAAAACTAGAGACTATGTAAGTAGAGTGAGTGCCTGGAGTAGAGGACATTCAGTGAAAGCTACTGATGTTATTATTGTTATCCTCAAACTAATCCCTGAATACGATGATTAACTCTACAGAGCTGTACTGGATGAGTGTCCAATGGGTGGTACAGATATCCTGCAGATTTGAAAGAAGGTGCAAGAGAGATTGTTTCTTGCTTGAACAACTGGGTAAGAGTAAAGCATAGACAGTCACCAGACTGCAGATTCCGTGATGGTGGGGATCGTGCCTGCCTTTCTTTTCCTTAACATTGTTTCTCTAGGGCCGAGGACAATGGGTTTGAGTGCAAAGTGGGTGCTCCCTAAAAGTGTATTGAATGCTTGAATGAAAGTTGGTCCTTAACAATGGATTTTGAAGGGGCATGAAGGAGACTGGAGGGAAGGCAAAAGGTGATTTTAAAAGGTACGAGGGCCAGAAATCCTACAGCATTTATGGAAGACAGAAAGGAAACTGATACGGCTGGAGGAGAGGTGGTTGAGTAAGTAAATTGAGAGGTCACAGAAAATGGGAGTTTCAAACATGACATGATAGTCCGTAGGAGCGAATCCTGCAGAGAGTTCGAAGAAAGGCTAATTCAATCATCAGGCAATGAAAAGACCAATGATTGTCCTTATTATAAGATAATTATAGAACTAACTCAGCTGGATATTGTGAGGATTAAATGAAATATTCCTTGTAAAGAGCTTGGCCCAGTGCCTTGCCCATACTAGATCCTCAGTACATTAGTTATTATTCATATCAAATTGTTTATTAATTTGTGACATTTCTGCGGGTGATGATAACAGAGGTCGCTGTGGAGGTAGAGGCAACAGACCAGAGGGAGTGCAGACATCAGTGTTTATGGAGAACCTGTAAGTATAAAGCATGATCCAGGCCCTCTGGGCACAAAGATAAAACGTCCTCCTACTGATTCTCAAGGCACTGAAACATCCCTCAAGGATCTTATTGCCAGGTGTAGAGTTAATGTCTGCATGACAGGTATACTATCACTAGCCAGTTTTGTAAGTTGATCTTAGGATCTCTTCCCGTGACATCTCCTGAACCCAGTCAATTTCTCTCTTCCACCCAAATGCCATCCTGAGAAAGTATAGCTTGAGTGGGGAGATCTAAGGTCTGGCCTTTATCCAAATGTGACTGAGTTACCTAAAGCAACTGTTTCAATTCTATGATCAATCTGAGATAACAAGATTGGACTAAAATTTACTTTGATTTTTTCCCTGCTTCCAGCTGCATGGGGTCTCATGAGGAAGAACAGAGAAGTTGTAGACTAAGTAAAGAGCAGTTTTAGAACAAATGTTCTCCGCATAGCTGAGTGTTGCCTTAGCAATTTTATGACCCACTATGTGAGTACTTAACTGTAATGCAAGGTAGAAAATGATAAACACAGAGTACATAAGTGCTGTGGGAATTCAGAGGAATTATTTCAGCTAATTCAGGAAAGGATTTGTGGAGGAGTTAGAATTGGAGCTGTTTTGCACTCCAACATTTGATTGTGAAAAATTTAAAACAGACAGAAAAAGGGAAAGAATTATAAAATGAACACCCATATACCCTTCAGTGAGATTCAACATTTAGTAATATTTTGGTATGTTTGCTTTCCCTCTATGTATTAAAAATACATGCATACATATATATATGTACATATAATATACATATTACATATTTTTCAGAAGCATTTGAGAGTAAGTTGTAGACATCATGACACTTTATTCCTAAATAATCAGCATGTATCTGTTAAGAACAAGGACTTTCTTTTACATAACCACATCATTATCACTGAAGAAAATGAGGACTCATGACTGAGCTGGATTTTGGAGGAAAGGTAGAGTTTGGGTTTTTGATGATCAGTGATAGGTCCTCTTGGGCAGAGGACACTGTGTGAGTCCAAGCCCGGATGCAGTGGCCTATTTTTTTTAAATTAATTAATTAATTAATTTTAAAATAGATCTTTATTAGAGTATAATTGCTTCACAATACTGTGTTAGTTTCTGTTGCACAACAAAGCGAATCAGCCATATGCACACACATGTCCCCATATCCCCTCCCTGTTGAGCCTCCCTCCCATCCTCCCTATCCCACCCCTCTAGGTGATCACAAAGCATCAAGCTGATCTCCCTGTGCTATGCGGCTGCTTCCCACCAGCCAACTAACTACTTTACATTCGGTAGTGTATATATGTCAATGCTACTCTCACTTCGCCCCAGCTTCGCCCTCCCACCCCATGTCCTCAAGTCCATTCTCTGTGTCTACCTCTTTATTCCTGCCCTGCAACTAGGTTCATCCATACCATTTCTTTTTTTTTTTTTTTTAGATTCCATATATATGCATTAGCATACGGTATTTGTTTTTCTCTTTCTGACTTACTTCACTCTGTATGATAGACTCTAGGTCCATCCACCTCACTACAAATAACTCAAGTTCATTTCTTTTTATGGCTGAGTAATATTCCATTGTATATATGTGCCACATCTTCTTTATCCATTCATCTGTTGATGGACATTTAGGTTGCTGCAATGAACATTGTGGTACATGTCTCTTTTTTTAATTAATTAATTTATTTTTGGCTGCATTGGGTCTTCATTGCTGCATGCAGATTTCTCTAGTTGCAGTGAGAAGGGGCTACTCTTTTTTGCGGTGCTTGGGCTTCTCATTGCGGTGGCTTCTCTTGTTGCAGAGCATGGGCTCTAGATGCGTGGGCTTCAGTAGTTGTGGCATGCAGCCTCAGTAGTTGTGGCTGGCAGGCTCTAGAGTGCAGGCTCACTAGTTGTGGCACACAGGCTTAGTTGCTCTGCGGCATGCGGAATCTTCCTGGACCAGGGCTCAAACCCGTGTCCCCTGCATTGGCAGGCAGATTCTTAACCACTGCACCACCAGGGAAGTCCTACATGTCTCTTTTTGAATTATGGTTTTCTCGGGGTATATGCCCACTAGTGGGATTGTTGGGTCATATGGTAGTCCTATTTTTAGTTTTTTAAGGAACCTCCATACTGTTTTCCATAGTGGTTGTGTCAATTTACATTCCTACCAACAGTGCAAGAGGGTTCCCTTTTCACCACACCTTTTCCAGCATTTATTGTTTCTAGATTTTTTGATAATGGTCATTCTGACCAGCGTGAGGTGATACCTAATCATAGTTTTAATTTGCACTTCTCTAATAATTAGTGATGTTGAGCATCTTTTCATGTGCCTCCTGGCCATCTGTATGGCTTCCTTGGTGAAATGTCTATTTAAGTCTTCCACCCATTTTTTAACTAGATTGTTTGTTTTTCTGATATTAAGCTCCATGAGCTGTTTGTATATTTTGGAGATTAAATCTTTTTCTGTTGTTTCAATTGCAAATATTTTCTCCCATTCTGAGGGTTGTCTTTTTGTCTTGTTTATTGTTTCCTTTGCTGTGCAAAGCTTGTAAGTTTAATTAAGTCCCATTTATTTATTTTTGTTTTTATTTCCATTACTCTAGGAGGTGGGTCAAAAAAGATCTTGCTGTGGTTTATGTCAAAGAGTGTTTTTCCTATGTTTTCCTCTAAGAGTTTTATAATGTCTGGTCTTACAGTTAAGTCTTTAATCCATTTGGAGTTTATTTTTGTGTATGGTGTTAGGTAGTGTTCTAATTTCATTCTTTTACATATAGCTGTACAATTTTCGCAGCACCACTTATTGAAGAGGCTGTCTTTTCTCCATTGTATGTTCTTGCCTCCTTTGTCATAAATTAGGTTCCCATATGTGCATGGGTTTATCTCTGGGCTTTCTATCCTGTTCCATTGATCTATATTCCTGTTTTTGTGCCAATACCATACTGTCTTGATTACTGTAGCTTTGTAGTATAAAGTTGGGGAGCCTGATTCCTCCAGCTCCATTTTTCTTTCTCAAGATTGGTTTGGCTATTCAGGGTCTTTTGTGTTTCCATACGAATTGTAAAATTTTTTGTTCTAATTCTGTGAAGAATGCCATTGGTAATTTGATAGGGATTGCTTTGGGTAGTATAGTCATTTTCACAATATTGGTTCTTCCAATCCAAGAACATGGTATATTTCTCCATTTGTTTACATCATCTTTGATTTCTTTTATCAGTGTTTTATAGTTTTCTGAGTACAAGCCTTTGCCTGCTTAGGCAGGTTTATACCTAGGTATTTTACTCTTTTGCTGCAGTGGTGAATGGGAGTGTTTCTTTAATTTCTCTTTCTGATTTTTTGTTGTTGGTGTATAGGAATGCCAGAGATTTCTGTGCATTAATTTTGTATCCTGCAACCTTACCAAATTCATTGATTTGTTCTAGTAGTTTTCTGGTGGCATCTTTAGGATTTTCTATGTATAGTGTCATGTAATCAGCAAACAGTGACAGTTTTACTTCTTGTTTACCAATTTTTATTCCTTTTATTTCTTTTTCTTCTCTGATTGCTGTGGCTAGGACTTCCAAAACTACGTTGAATAAGAGTGGAGAGAGTGGACATGCTTTCAGTTTTTCACCATTGAGTATGATGCTTGCTGTGGGTTTGTCATATATGGCCTTTATTATGTTGAGGTAGGTTCCTTCTATGCCCATTTTCTGGAGAGTTTTTGTCATAAATGAGTGTTGAATTTTGTCAAAAGCTTTTTCTGCATCTATTGAAACGATCATATGGTTTTTATTGCTTAATTTGTTAATGTGGTGTATCACATTGATTGATTTGCGTATATTGAAGAACCCTTGCATCCCTGGGATAAATCCCACTTGATCATGGTGTATGATCCTTTTAATGTGCTGTTGGATTCTGTTTGCTAGTATTTTGTTGAGGATTTTTACATCTATGTTCATCAGTGATATTGGCCTGTAGTTTTCTTTTTTGTGACATCTTTGTCTGTTTTTGGTATCAGGGTGATGGTGGCTTCGTAGAATGAATTTGGGAGTGTTTCTCCCTCTTCAGTTTTTTGGAAGAGTTTGAGAAGGATTGGTGTTAGCTCTTCTCTAAATGTTTGATAGAATTCGCCTGTGAAGCCATCTGGTCCTGGACTTTTGTTTGTTGTAAGATTTTTAATTACAGTTTCAATTTCATTGCTTGTGTTAGGTCTGCTTATATTTTCTAATTCTTCCTGGTTCCATCTTGGAAAATTGTACCTTTCCAAGAATTTGTCCATTTCTTCATGGTTGTCCATTTTATTGGCATTTAGTTGTTTGTAGTAGTCTTTTATAATCCTTTGTATTTCTGCAGTGTCAGTTGTGATTTCTCCTTTTTCATTTCTAATTTTATTGATTTGCATCTTCTCCCTTTTTTTCTTTTCTTTTTTTTTGTTTTTTTTGCAGTATGTGGGCCTCTCACTGTTGTGGCCTCTCCCGTTGCGGAACACAGGCTCCGGATGCGCAGGCTCAGCTGGCATGGCTCACGGGCCTAACCACTCCACGGCATGTGGGATCTTCCCAGACCGGGGCACGAACCCATGTCCCCTGCATCAGCAGGCAGACTCTCAACAACTGCGCCACCAGGGAAGCCCTCCCTTTTTTTTTTTTTCTTGATGAGTCTGGCTAAGGGTTTATCAATTTTGTTTATCTTCTCAAAGAACCAGCTTTTGGTTTTATTGATCTTTGCTGTTGTTTTATTCATTTCTATTTCATTTATTTCTGCTCTGATCTTTATGATTTCTTTCCTTCTACTGACTTTGGGTTTTCTTTGTTCTTCTTTCTCTGGTTGTTTTAAGTGTAGGGCTAGATTGTTTATTTGAGATTTTTCTTGTTTGTTGAGGTGAGATTGAATTGCTATAAACTTCCCTCTTAGAACTGCTTTTTCTGCGTCCCATAGGTTTTGGGTTGTCGTGTTTTCGTTGTCATTTTTTTCTATGTATTTTTTAATTTCTTTTTTGATTTCTTCAGTGATCTCTTGGTTATTTAGTAGCACACTGTTTAGCCTCCATGTGTTTTTTACAGTTTTTTTCTGTAATTGATTTTCAGTCTCATAGCGTTGTGGTCAGAAAATATGCTTGATATGATTTCAATTTTCTTAAATTTTCTGAGGCTTGATTTGTGACCTAAGTTGTGATCGTTCCTGGAGAATGTTCCACGTGCACTTGAGAAGAAAGAGTATTCTGCCACTTTTTGGTGGAATGTTTTACAAATATCAATTACATCTATCTGGTTTATTGTGTCATTTAAAGCTTGTGTTTCCTTATTTATTTTCTGTTCGGATGATCTGTAATCATCCAATCTGTTGGATGTATTGTATACTCTGTTTGGATTGGTGTAAGTGGGGTGTTATAGTCCTCTACTCTTATTGTGTTACTGTCGATTTCTCCTTTCATGGCTGTTAGCATTTGCCTTATGGATGAGGTGCTCCTGTATTGGGTGCATAAATATTTATGATTGTTATATCGTCTTCTTGGATTGATCCTTCAATCATCATGTAGCGTCCCTCCTTATGTCTTATAACAGTCTTTATTTTAAAGTCTATTTTATCTGATACGAGTATTGCTACTCCAGCTTTCTTTTGATTTCCATTTGCATGGAATATCTTTTTCCATCCTTTCACTTTCAGTCTGTATGTGTCCCTAGGTCTGAAGTGGATCTCTTGTAGACAGCATATCTATGGGTCTTGTTTTGTATCCATTCAGCCAGTCTGTATCTTTTGGTTGGGGCATTTAATCCATTTACATTCAAGGTTATTATCGATATGTATGTTCCTATTACCATTTTCTTAATTGTGTTGGGTTTGTTTTTGTGGGCCTTTTTCTTCTCTTATGTTTCCCACTGAGAGAAGTTTCTTTAACATTTGTTGTAAAGCTGGTTTGATGGTGCTGAATTCTCTTAGCTTTTGCTTGTGTGAAAGTTTTTGACTTCTCCATTGAATCTGAATGAGATCCTTGCTGGGTAGATCAATCTTGGTTGTAGGTTTTTTTCTTTCATCACTTTAAGTATATCCTGCCACTCCCTTCTGGCCTGCAGAGTTTTTGCTGAAAAATCAGCTGATAACCTTATGGGGATTCCTTTGTATGTTATTTTTTGTTTTTCCCTTGCTGCTTTTAATACTTTTTCTTTGTATTTAATTTTTGTTAGTTTGATTAATATGTGTCTTGGTGTGTTTTCCCTAGGGTTTATCCTGTATGGGACTCTCTGTGCTTCCTGGACTTGGGTGACTATTTCTTTTCCCATGTTAGGGAATTTTTCAACAATAATGTCTTCAAATATTTTCTCAGATGCTTTTTTTTCTCTTCTTCTTCTGGTACCCCTATAATTCGAATATTGGTGTGTTTAGTGTTGTCCCAGAGGTCTCTGAGATTGTCTTCAATTCTTTTCATTCTTTTTTCTTTATTCTGCTCCTTGGCAGTGATTTCCACCATTTTGTCTTCCAGCTCACTTATTTGTTCTTCTGCCTCAGTTATTTTGTTATTGATTCCTTCTAGTGTATTTTCCTTTCAGTTATTGTGTTATCCATCTCTGTTTGTTTGTTCTTTAGTTCTTCCAGGTCTTTGTTAATCATTTTTTGTGTTTTCTCAGTCTGTGCCTCCTTTCTATTTCTGAGATTCTGGATCATCTTTACTATCATTACTCTGAATTCTTTTTCAGGTAGATTGCCTATTTCCTCTTCATTTATTTGGTCGTGTAGGTTTTTACCTTGCTCTTTCATCTATGACATACATTTTGCCATCTCATTTTTGTTTTCTTTTTTTTTTTATGAGTGGGATTGTGTTCCTGTCTTACTGGTTGTTTGGCCGGAGGCTTCCAACACTGGAGTTTGTAGATTATTCGGTAGAGCTGGGTCTTGGTGCTGAGGTGAGGAACTCCATGAGACTTCATTCCAATGAATATTCCCTGAGGTCTGAGGTTCTCTGTTAGTCCAGTGGTTTGGACTCAGAGCTCCCATCACAGGAGATTTAGCCCAACCCTCAGCTCATGAACCAAGATCCTGCAAACCCCGTGGGGTGGCAAAAAAGAAAAAAAGAGAAAAATAACAAAGTAAAAAATAAAATTAGACTAGGAAACTAACAGATATGTTAGAAAGAATGTAAAAATAAAAATACAGATAAATCAATAACCGGAAGGTACATCAGTACCACAATAGTAAAAAAAAAAAGAGGAGGAGGGAAAAGAAAAAAAAAAAAGAAGGGGGGAAAGGCCTTGGCTGTGGAGGGCAGGGCCTAAGCAAGGGCGAGGTTTGAGCAGTGGGCAGGGCCAATGCTCAGGACCCATAGGGCTGGAAAAGGGCTTAGGCTCAGGGAGCAGAAGGGGCCCAGGCATGCCCCCCACCCCTGGGCTCAGAGGGCAGGGGACCTTACCTGGGAGCCCAGCAGGCTTCCTGGGCTAGAGTGGGTGGGGCAAACGCCCTCCTCTCCTCTCCTGCTCCTCCAGTCTGGGACGGCCCCTCATGCCTACCTCTCCTGATCTCCCCAGCCCCCTTCCTATGCCCCCAGGACGCACACTGCCTGGATGGGGCTTTGGTGGGGGTACCAGCTTGGGAGCTCAGCAGGCTCCCCGGCCCAAGTGGGCCATGTGATCACCCTCTGTCTCTCTCCTGCTCTTCCTGGAGAGTCCCTCCCACCTGCCTCTCCTGATCTCCCCAGCCTCAGGGGTGCTGATCCTGTCTGGCCTCCACTTCTCCTCCCCACTCAGTCCCCCTACATCCTACCAGTTCACTTTGGGGTTCCTCCCATGTCTTTGGGCGTCAGAGTCCCCCACCAGCTGGCAGGCACCCTAGCTGTGGGGAGACGCTAAATGTGCGTCTTCCCACACTGTCATCTTGGCTGCCTTAAATTTATTTTTTATTGAAGTAAAGCTGAATTACAATGTTTTGTCAATTACTGCTGTACAGCAAAGTGACTCAGTTATACATATACATACATTCTTTTTCATATTCTTTTCCATTATGGTTTATCACAGGATATTGAATATAGTTCCCTGCACTACATGGTAGGACCCTGTTGTTTATCCATCCTATATATACCAGTTTGCATCTGCTAATCCTAAACTCCCAATCCAACCCTCCCCCACCCACCTCCCCCTTGGCAACCACCAGTCTGTTCTCTATGTCCCTGATTCTGTTTCTGTTTCATAGATAGGTTCATTTGTGCCATATTTTAGATTCCACATATAAGTGATATCAGATGGTATTTGTCTTTCTCTTTCTGACTTACTTCACTTAGTATGGTAATCTCTGGTTGCATTGCAGTGGCCTATTTTAATCCCTTCCTCTGATGGGAAACTGCTCCTAGACCAGAAAGCCGAAGTGATTTGCTAAAGGCCACAAAGGTAGTTTGGAAAGAGCTGGAACCTGCAGCCACACTTCCTGATTCCTTTTACATTGGTCCCCCCCACCACCACCGCTACACTCCTCTTCTTGGAAGAGCGCTAAATTTAGAACATGGCACTCTTGGTTCCTACACAGGCCCACTTTTAAATCAGTCTCAGTTAAAAAGCTTTTTGGATGGCACCTTTCTATGTGGTTTTCCAAGATATTGCCAATGTGAATCCTGCCAGTTCTCCTGGAAGATCAAGGTTTAAACAGGTGGAGAAATAGAAATAGGGATGATGAGCTGCACAATAAGTCATGGAAAAAGCCAGGAGTAATGTCCCAGGTTCCCAGAAAAAAGCGGTGCTGTCACCTGTGCCAGCCTCGTCTCCTGTTCTAACCCCCGGCCTTTACGACCTGCGTGCCTCTTCTCCTCTCCTGCTTTCCACAGTCAAAAAGAGTATCCGGCTGATACAGGGAGGTGGCCGGGCTGTGAATCAGGACTTTTGAGTGCTGTCCTGCCTCTGCTTCTGATTATCAGTGTGACTTTACACAGTGGTTCTCAATCAGGGGTGACTTTGTCCCCCAGTGAATGTTTGGCCATGACTGGAGACATTTTTGGTGGTTGCAACTGCAAGGTTGCTAGTGGCATCTGGTTGTTAATGGCCGGGAAGCCTCCTAAACGTCCCACAGTGCACAGGACAGTCCCCAGCAACAAAGTGTTACTTGGTCCAAAATGTCAGTACCGCTGAAGTAGTTAAGATACTGCTTTAGACAAAGCATTGGTTTTCTTCAGTTCTTAATATCCTGACTTTGAAATGGGGACAGTTGCACTAGCACAGTGGTTTTCCATCTTCAGAATGCTGAAGAATCCCCTGAGATGCGTGTTTAAAAGGCAGGTTTCTGACCTCATCTTCAGGGATTCCATAGTTGGTCCACAGGGCACACCTTGAGAAGTGCCATTCTGAATAGCCTCTAAGGTCCTCTGCCCTCCTGTTTTCTAATTCTAAAGTGCAGATGAGTAACAGACGTATGTAAGAGTTCCTGCCTGAGCACAGGATGGATATGGTAACAGGAAGCGATAATTCTCCGTCGCACCTCCTCACACATGCGTGTACCTCCATGCCCACAGGCCGTACAGAGTGGTCAAGTGCGTAGGTGGTAAGGCTTGAGGCCAGCCCATCTCTCCAGCTCACGGGACTCTCCAGGCACATGGCCTGCCTTTCGTTTCCTCCCAGGTGCCAAGCTTTCTCCTGCCTTTGGCTCTTTCCCATTTGCTGGGCTTTGTCTGTCTCTTCCCCTTTCTACTTCCAACACACATACTTTGGCTAAAGCTTACTGATCCTTCAGGTCACAAGCCTCCTATCACTTCCCCAGGGAAGGCCCCATCACTTCCCATTGTCTTACTCATTACACATCATTGCAATTACTTATATTTAAGCAGATCTGTCGGCACTGCTAGACTATAGGCTCTGCCAGTGTGCAGACACTGTACTTCTGATGTGCTGCTAATCGCCAGCCCCTACACAGTGCCTTGCCTGACATTTTAGAAAGGCTCAATAAATATTTGTTGAATGATGAAATGATTGATTGAATGAATGATTAGCAGGAGATAAAGGTGAACGGGGTAGCGATTACAAAAAGGGGAGATGTGGAGACTAGCCGGGTGGTCCAGTGGGTAAGACTCTGTGCTCCCAATGCAGGGGGCCCAGGTTCAATCCCTGCTCAGGGAACTAGATCCCACATGCTACAACTAAGAGTTCACACGCCGCACCTAAGACCCGGAGCAGCCATATAAATAAATAAATAAATAAATAAATATTTTAAAAACCCCAAAAGACAAAAAAACAAAAAGGGGAGATGTAACATATGGGATCCAGATTGTGCAGAAACTAGGCTTGGCCGGGGTGGGGTGATGGGCCGTGGGGCCATTGAGTGTAGCCATGTAAACTACTGCTTCTAACTGAACCTTCTCTCTTTCCTGTATGATAACACCTGAATTATCTGAATAAAAGTGAAATCTTTCCTTGTTAGGAATCCCTGGTGGCTTTCTGTTGCATGTGCGGTAAGGTTCGAATACCTCAGCATGACATACGAGTCCATGAAAGTTTGACCCCTACTTTGCTTCTTCTCCCACCACCTCCTCCATCCGTCCCCATGCTTACTCTGCTTCAGTCAAATCAAGTGTTTCATCCTCTCTGAAATACGTGTGAAGCTCCCACCCTGCCACGTGGCCAACCCTTACTCATATTTTAAGACTCAGGTTAAATGACACCTTCTCTGTAAAGACTGTTTCAAGTCCCGCAGTGTTAGACACTCAGCATTTTGGGTTTCAATAATGCTATGTCTTTAGGTAGCACTTAGAACATAATTATTTGTTTACGTGTGTGTCACTCTCACTAAGAGATGAGCAGCTCTGGGTGGGGACTCTGTGTAACTTACTCATCTTTTATTTCCTATTACAGTGCCTAGTCAAAAGGGAAGCGCTGTGAATCCTTGTGGAGTGAATGAATGAATGAATGAATGAAAGAAAGCTAGAATATGAAAGTGGATGCAATTCCTAGTTTTGCTCTTTGTTTTAAAATATTTTCTTTTCTTGAATGACTACATAGGGATGGGAATGGAGGTAACATAGGAAAAAAAAAACTTCTTTTAAAAATCCAGGGCTTCCCTGATGGCACAGTGGTTGGGAGTCCGCCTGCCAATGCAGGAGACACGGGTTCGTGCCCTGGTCCGGGAAGATCCCACATGCCGCGGAGCGGCTGGGCCCGTGAGCCATGGCCGCCGAGCCTGTGTGTCTGGAGCCTGTGCTCCGTAACGGGAGAGGCCACAACAGTGAGAGGCCCGCGTACCGCAAAAAAAAAAAAAAAAAAAAAAAAAAATCCAGTTTTCCACTTTTACCTTTTGTCTTAGGACCAACTAGATTTCAAAGTGCTATATAATATGAATATGGAGAGCATATTTCATACTTCATGGCTATTTAGGGTTTGGTAGCAAAATCTTTATTCAGAATGCACATACCTTTGATTTCTGACAAATAGGAAATAGCTTTTCCTAATTACCTTAAAATTAATACCCTGCATATATTTTAAAATATGAGCTTTTCTTTTAAAAGTTTCCTTTCTGGGACACATAAGCTTAACATTTTTCCTAAGTTAGGGGTGGGGAGAATTTCATTTACATTTATCTTTTCTTTTAATTTTAAGTGTTTTTAAAATTATTACTTTTTAATTCTTTTCAGTCATTCATCCCTGAGCCCTGGGAAGATCTCATTTCCCCTTCACCATCCAGGATATTATTGTGAAAGGTTATTAGTCTTGACAACTCTCTAAGGTTGTGTCACTGGCCCAGGATACTAGAATGATTTTTTTAAAAAATCCACATATCTCAGTGGACTGACTTCTTAAGAACCTATTGAAATGATTCCCTAAACATCTAGTGCTGGGTCTGGTTTGCTCAGATGGCACGTCTGCCTCATACCCCTATTGACTGACCCCACCCCTCCCCGTCCCAAAGAAGCTGGGAAGGTTTTGAAAAGTAGCTGCTCATGCATTGGGGCAGACACTTTAAGAATAAATAATGCTTCGAGGAGCACCATGTGTAGCTCCGAATCTCCAACTGGGCTGAGAATATCTGAAGGAGAGAGATTGTCACTCTTTTCAGATCAGTCTAGGGATTCAGCCAGATCACAGCAAAATGGATGTAAAGGAGTGGAAGGTGGCAGGTTTCAGTTGTATGTGGTCTAGAACTGTCAGACCTGACATATTCCACTTTAACCTGACTAAAAGAGTCCTAATGTCATCTCCAGGACTGTCAAGAACAAGTTTTGTGTGGGTGCATGTGTGTGTGTACACATGGGTTTGTACATTGCCATCCTGCTGGGACAATTGTGTTTTGGCTTATAGGTATAAAGTTCTGTTTTCCTCTGCCATGGTTTTTTTTGTACTCAGCAAGCCTTTTGTCTAATGCATTGACATCTTAATGAAAAACAAAAGGTAGATTCATCAAAAGAGACAAGATTATTCGAATCATAAATGGAGAGCATTGTGGAGGCTAGCAACAATAATAATAATAAATTGCAGCTATTGTCCACAGAAACTCGCTTTTCTAAGGTGCTTTTGATAATTACCTGTCAATGTTTCCGTTTCAACACCCACTCCTTGAATTGATGGAGTCTATTTATATCACATGAAATTCTTGTATTTGCTTCTTGAAGTGCATTCCATTCCCAGGCACGACCAGGGTCGGGCTTATTTTATTTTTCCAGTAGGGGGACATGGCATTGTTGAATCTGACATATGTAAGCATTGCTTTCTGGCTGAAGGGAAGCAAAACAAAGCAACAAATGAACATCAGCTTTAATAGGGAAGCAAAAGGAGGGAGCTGTAGCTCAGAAGGCATGGGGTGGGGGGGAAGCTGTGTTTGTGGCTGCAGCAGAGTGGCGCCTATTCCTTTCTCTGAGGTTGTCTAACTCAGGTGATGTCTACCTCATTATCTGTGTCAGGTGACGTATTGACGCTTCAGTGAAATATCAGTACAAGGGAAGATGGAGAGAAATGGAATCAGTGAAGATCCATGTTAGGAATGTAGGAACTTCAGGGATTATAGTTTTGTCTTTATTTAAAGATTGTCCTAGTATGAATGATTGAATTTAATAAAACTACAAGCATCGAAAGAGAATGGATGTTTCATTGATTCAGTTCTTCTTTATGGTTTAATTCATAGAAATAGAAGTGGGGAGATTGGCTGCACAGGACGATGTGGCAGGGAACCTCCACATTTCCATCAGAGGAGGAGAAAACCCCATATCAAGAGACATGTGTCCTGGCATCAATTTTGCTACTGTGTGACTTGGGACAACTAGTTTTTCTGCTCTCAGGCTCAGATTCCTTATTTGTTAAATGAGAAAGCTGGGTCAGAACCTATCTAGCTCTAAAACCCATTTAAAAAATATCTTAGTATCCCTAATTCTTCACACAGTGTCTGACATAAATCTGGGGATAAACCAGTGTTTATTAAGTGAATAAACAAATGAATGAGTGTTTCTCTTAGGTATAATTACCTGTGCAGGTCCCTTGTTCCATCAGCTGGTTGGCTGGATTTCAGAATTACAAGGACTAGCGGTAAGGATAACACATTTAATAAATACACATTTTTCTGATTTCTTGCTATGTGTGGAAGGCAGCCTCTCAGATGGGCTCTGGGGACTCCACCTCCTGCTGTGCACGCCCTGTGTCATGCCTTCCTCCAGTGTAAGCTAGACATACTCACTCACTTCTAACAAGTAGAATATGGCAGAAGTGATGGCTTGTCACTTCTGAAATTAGGTTACCAAAAAACTGTCACTTCTGTTTTGTTTTTTCTCTCTCTCTCTGAGTCTTTGCTCTGGGGGAAGCCAGCTGCCATGTTGTGAGCTGCCCTTTGGAGAGGCCCACATGGCAGAGAATTGGTGTCTCCAGATAACATCCAGCAGACCTGGGGCTGCCAAGAGTCACATGCATAAGTTTGGAAGTGGATCCTTCCCTAATTGAGCCCTAAAACTGATGGCAGCCCTGATGGATGCCTTGATTGCAGCCTCACCAGACACTCTGAGCCATGCCTAAATTTCTGATTCACAGAAACTGAGATAATAAATGTTTGTTACTTTAAATTGATAAGTTTTGACGTCCTTTGTTACACAGCAATTGATGACTAATATACTATGTTGCAAAAAGAACCTCAATCAGACAGATCCTTTAAAGTGCATGTAATCTAAATAAGAGATATGACAAATACACCAATAACTATCATGTACAATTATAATTTAACAGTAACCAATTCCCACATAGCACTTACTATGTGCCCCAAACTAATATATATACACACATATTTATATAAAATATATACACACATATATGTTAACATATACACACATATGAATATACATACATGTATAAATATACATTAACCCATTAATTCCTTACAACAACACTATGAAGTGCTTGACATGACTATCCCCATTTTACAGATGAAGAAATGGATTCACAGAAAGGTGATGTAAATTACCCAAGGTCACCCAGCTTGTAAAGGTAGGAATCCGTAGACCAAAAATTCAAACCCAATTTCCAGATAACTTACTTGTTACCACTAAGCTCATTCACCATAAATGAGATAAGAGGATTATCATGAAATGATAAAAGGTTCAAAAGGCGTGATTACATCCAATTTGAGGGATAAGAACAGGATTTTATGGAGGAAGTGAATTGTGAGATGGAGAGGATTAAGTAGAGTGAGACAGAAGCATGACATAAACAGTTCCCTGTTGCAATGGACAGAATGTTTGTGTTCTCCTAAAATTCACTGTATATTTTGTTAATTGTATATAGTTATTGCTAAAATTGCTGCATTCATATATGTATAGTTATTGCTAAAATTGCCGCTGACATTCATTCATTCTTTTGCTAATCATTTCTTTCTTTACTTGTGCCAGCAATGTGGACACATTGTTTAGTATTCAGTTCAACCCCACCCAGCACCAATGTGAAGTCAGCCTGCAAAGGAAGAGTAGGCTGCAGGTTCCCATTTTCCTGCTGGGTGTGGGTTGCCTGCTAGAAAGGTTTCAAGGCTTTGAAACCTTTCCACACCACAATCTGGGGTCTCGAGAGTTCAACTCAGAGGCAGAGTCTCATTTTCAAAGGTGTTACATTTGCATAATTTTACAGCTGGGGATATCGGTAGCTCAGGCAAATCAAATAAGTTTGTGCCTTTGCACAGATAAAAACTAGCTTCCTTTCCTCAGGCCCCCGTCATCCTCTTATAACAATTCCTTGGGTTCTGGCTCTTTCTCAAACCTCCCCACATTGCATCCTATGTTCGGAAATAACTTGGGCTCTGCAGCCATTTCACTCTGCCCCACGTCTGTGTGCCTTCCATTAAAATACAAGGCTTAGCTATGCTGGTGGAGAAGGGCAGGAGCCTCAGTCTTAGGAGATGGGATTCAAATCCTGTTTCTGTACCATCAGACCCTAGTGATCACTGTCTCCTGCCTGGCCAGTTGCAGTAGCCTTCTAACTTGTCTCCTTGTACTCTTTCCCACCTCCAATTTTTCTCTACATACAGTGGACAGATTAATCACTCAAAACAATTTGCTTTTTTTAAAAAAAATTTAAAAACAATGTAAGAATATAGTTAAAAAGAACAGAGAGACAAGTTCAAAATTGCATGTGATGAAAAGTCTCTCTACTCAGTCAGACCTCTAGTCCCCAGGGACCTCTTCCTAGAAGCAGCCACATTCACCAGGTTACTGTATATTTTTCAGAGATAGTCTATGTATATACACATATGTATAAGATATATATGTGTATATGTTTGATGATTTTTTTCTTTCATACGTGAATGTTTTTAATATGTAAATTTGATTATAACAGACAACAGAAACTCTCCATTAACCTTAGGAAAAGATCCAAAATTTTTTTTTTTTTTTTTTTTTTTGCGGCACGCGGGCCTCTCACTGTTGTGGCCTCTCCCGTTGCGGAGCACAGGCTCCGGACGCGCAGGCTCAGCGGCCATGGCTCACGGGCCCAGCCGCTCCGCGGCATGTGGGATCTTCCCGGACCGGGGCACGAACCCGTGTCCCCTGCATCGGCAGGCGGACTCTCAACCACTGCGCCACCAGGGAAGCCCCATCCAAAATTTTTAATGTGGTCTTCAATCTCTACATGATCTGGCCCCTTCCTGACCGTGTGGCCTTTTCTCATGCCATTCTCGTCTTCATTTTCTGTTTTTCACATGGGACTTAGGCCCTCAAACATCTAATGTAACCACCTAAGTAAGGTTCTTTGCATGCTTCTATCTTTGATCAGAATAGCTTTCTGTCTGGAATGAAAATTATGCCCTCAACGTATATCCCATCTATGCTCGGCAGCCATATGGCTTGGATGGAAGAGATTCACCCTAGGGTCCATGGGTCCCCAAATCCCATTCTGCTGACCAAAATGATTGGTTCAGGTAGCCAAGACTTAAGTCAACCAGGAGGCATCCACTGGTTAAAAGGGTTGGTTTGGGGTAGCCTAATCAGCATAAAGGGGGAACTTTCTCTTTCTCTCTGTGACTATAAACAAATAAACT
Source organism: Monodon monoceros (assembly GCF_005190385.1). NCBI lineage: Eukaryota > Metazoa > Chordata > Mammalia > Artiodactyla > Monodontidae > Monodon > Monodon monoceros. The sequence continues at coordinate 72,646,486 of NW_021703783.1, read as the reverse complement.
CTGGTTGTTCTTGGTAGACAATATCATGATAGAAACCAAGAGACTAAAACCAACATATAAAATTTGACAGGAGAGTTACAATCTCAGAGAAACAGAACCAGAGCCTTGATCAAACTGTGCCTGAAGCAGCCTTAATAAATACCTTCTAGTATTTAAAGCATATTTGCATTGAGCTTTATTTGACTTGCAGACAATTTAAAACATCCTGACATAGCCCTCCTTCCTCACACTGATCTTCTTATATCTGGCTAACTCTTACCCAGTCTCCACGCCTCTTAAATGTTACCTCAGAGAGGCTTTTTCTGACTTTGCCAGACTAAGTTTGTTCATCCTTTCGTCTGTTTTCCTTACAATGAAGTCTTTTCCTCCTGTGTACTTGTCACAATTATAATGAAAGATGATTTTTTTAATGTCCCTCTCCCCTGTAGAATGTAAATTAGGTAAAATCTGGGCTATGTCTGTCTGGTTACTGCTCCAGCTCCAGGCTCTGGCATGCACCTGACCCTTATTAACTGTTCAGTTAATATTTGTTGGATGCAAAAGTGAATAAATCGGGCTTCCCTGGTGGCGCAGTGGTTGGGAGTCTGCCTGCCGATGCAGGGGACACGGGTTCGTGCCCCTGTCCGGGAAGATCCCACATGCCGCGGAGCGGCTGGGCCCGTGAGCCATGGCCCCTGAGCCTGCGCGTCGGGAGCCTGTGCTCCGCAACGGGAGAGGCCACAACAGTGAGAGGCCCACGTACCACAAAAAAAAAAAAAAAAAAGTGAATGAATGATAAAATTTATTATAGACAACTTGATCATTCACAATGATTTTGAAATTAAAATTAATAATATTCCATAAACTGAACTATAGTTTTTTATCTTTGGTCAAACTCAGGCAAAATATCCCGAGTCTTCAGGATATTTTACTAGCTGTAATTCGATTCCCATCACTGAATCTCTGTGGAGAGGATGTGTGGGTGATAGTTAAGAGTCCCATTCCAATGCAGATAGGAATCCTGGATTAGAAACCTGGGTCTTTCATATACTGGGTTTCTGGTCTTGGGCAAATTACTGGACTTTAAGCCTCAGTCTAACTTTAAAAGGAGGATTATAGGGGACTTCTCTGGTGGTGCAGTGGCTGAGAGTCTGCCTGTGGGTGCAGGGGACACGGGTTCGTGCCCTGGTCCGGGAAGATCCCACATGCCGCGGAGCGGCTAGCCCCGTGAGCCATGGCCGCTGAGCCTGCGCGTCTGGAGCCTGTGCTCCGCAACGGGAGAGGCCATAGCAGTGAGAGGCCCATGCACCGCAAAAAAATTAAATTAAATTAAATTAAATTAAATTTAAAAAAAGAATAAGTACTTGCATACAGTATTATCCCTCACATAGTAAATACTTATAAACATATTACATGATATCTGTAGCTACTTGCTATTATTGTCGTTATTTAGAGCTGGTCCTCAATTTCTAGGGCCTCAAAATGAGATTTCTCTGAACTCTACTCCAGAGCTTTGAGGGGCTTTACTTATGAGTGATTTAACATACATAGGATTGACCAAATGCTGGATTTTCTTATTATTTCTGCTTGATTCAGATTCTTGTTTAACCCCGTGATTTTGAACAGCCATTGTTGTTCAAAAAAGAAAATGGATTTGAAGGAGTATTCATACTGATTTATTGTTGGTTGTCTGTGGAAATGTAAATAGCCCTGAATGTGCCACTCACTGGGATAGGACAGTGCTTTTCATAATGGACAAAATAGCCTTGTTTCACTTTAATAACCTGCTTGTGGTCTAACCAGTCATGGGATTCCTTAAACACAGCAGAAGGCCTGCTATTGTCATTTGCATATCAATGAGCAGACATCTCTCTGCTGTTGCTATTACACAGCACTGCCATTTCCCTAACTTGGGAACCGTACTGAGGGGTTGAAATGTGAAATGCACACGTCTGTCTCTTTCGTACAGACAGGAATACACTAACACACACTAATACACAACAGCAGCTGCTGCTGAGGCAGTTACACAGCTAATCTACTGTGTATGTGTAAAAGTTGTAAGGGTTAGAAATAGATCATCTATCCCCAATATCTTATGGACCTACGTGTGTACATTTCTTTTACAGAAGTATGCCAGGAATAATCATTTTGGGTTTTTAAAGTTGTTTGCATTAGATGAGGTAGGTTTAAATAAGAATTAAAAAACAAAAACCAAAACATTGCTTACACAGGAAACTCTTCGACTTTAAAATTCAGTGGGGAAAACAACTCCAAACTTGTTTCCTCTGCTTATCACCTCATTCCTGCCTAAGCATTTTCCCCGAGTTGGAAAGAATCCTTCCATTTTACCCATTTGGAAATAAACAGGCATGTTCAGTCTGTCGCCCAAGGGTCACCAGGGGTGTTGAGGTTGGCTGCAGAGTTTTGCGATGTCCAGGGTGGCACAAAAAGCGAGGACTGCTAATTCAGTGATCATCTCTAGCCCTCTTTTTTTTTTTTGCGGTCCGCGGGCCTCTCACTGTTGTGGCCTCTCCCGTTGCGGAGCACAGGCTCCGGATGCACAGGCTCAGCGGCCATGGCTCACTGGCCCAGCCGCTCCGCGGCACGTGGGATCCTCCCGGACCGGGGCACGAACCCGTGTCCCCTGCATCGGCAGGCAGACTCTCAACCACTGCGCCACCAGGGAAGCCCCTCCAGCCCTCTTTGACAAGCCCTAGCATAATGATTTTAATAATTTTTTAGGTGACCTTAATCACCACAGCAGCATTAAACAGCAGTTTCAAATCAGAGACACAATTTGAACGAGGACTTATTACTGAGACAAGTTCAGTGAGAGTGCCAAGCTGAGGATACAGACTCCCCCGAACATTATCATACTAGTCGTAGCTGTGCTTTGTACAGTGAAAGAATCAAGTGTGGGAAATATCCATGTGATAGTGGATTTTTTTGAATTGAAAATTGGTTTTCCATATCATCCTCATCTCTAGAAAAATGTGAGACACACACACACGTGAAATAAAATAATCATACTTATTATCTGCTTGACACCGTTCTAGACCCTATTTGAGAATTAACTCATCTAACTCCTTTCCTCAGCAACACAGTGTGACATATACTATTATTACCCGTGTATTCCGTTGAGCAGCTGAGGCAGGGAGAGGTCTGGTGCTTCACCCATGGCAGGTGTATAAAGGTGAAATGCACACATCTATCACTTTCATGTGACATACAGATACTGACCTGGAGGCCACAGCTGCCAAGGTGGTTAGTCAACTTCTCTACCATGTAACTGTAGAAGTTGTAATGGTAGGAAATAAACTGCTCACTCCCAATATCTTACTATACTGAGAGTAGAGGGTGGAGATATTAATGAAAATAATAATAATAAACATGAATCCAGTGTTTCCTAGGTCAGGCGAGGCACTCTTCTAAGATGTATTATCTTATTTAATTCCTCCAACAGCCCAAGGAGAGAGTTCATTATGTTCATTTCAGAGCAACAGAAGTTAAAGACCTTGTCCTAAATCTAGGGAGCAGGAGAGCAGGGGTTCGAATTCCTGAGCTTATGTGAAAACCATGGATCAGTAGTGTCTCTAAATGGAGAAACTCTTCAGCATGGTGGCTGGGAGAACAGTGGGGGCCTGGTGGCTGTGGCTGTGTTTTTTCTCCCTGTACCAAACCTCAGAATCTTCCTAGCCCCTCATTCTCATATCTCATTGTCACAGTCACCCACTTTCCTTTCCAATGTTCCATTTCTTCAAGAGCTAGCCCAGGCTTGTTAGCATATGGCTGATCTGAGAACCTGCTTCACAACGACATATACGGTGGTCCCCCCTTATCCACGGTTTCACTTTCTGCAGTTTGGGTTACCTGTGATCAACTTCAGTTTGAACATATTAACTGGAAATTTCCAGAAATAAACAATTCGTAAGTTTTAAATTGCATGCCGCCATTCTCAGTGACATCATGCAATCTCACACCCGCCTGTTTCATCCTGCCCAAGATGAGAATCATCCCTTTGTCCAGCCCATCCCACAGGTTGGTCACTTAGTAGGCATGTTGTTTATCAGATCTACTGCTGTGTTCAAGTCACTCTTATTTTACTTAATAATGGACCCAAAGCACAAGAGATGTGATGCTATTCAGATATGCCAAAGAGAAGCGGGTCCAGTGCTTGCACTAAGTGAAAAGGTGAAAGTTCTCCACTCAGTAGGAAAGAAAAGAAATCCTGTGCTGAGGTTGCTAAGCTCTGTGGTAAAAATGAATCTTCTATCTGCAAATTCATGAAGAAGAAAAACTTTGTGCTAGTTTTGCTGTAGGACCTCAAACTGCAAAAACTATGGCCACAGTGTGTGATAAGTGCTTAGTTAGGGTGGAAAAGGCATTAAGCTTGTTCAATAAGCTATTTTGAGAGGGAGAGACCACATTGACAAAAACTTTATTACAGTATATTGTTATAATTGTTCTGTTTATTATTAGTTATTGTTGTTAACCTCTTACTGTGCTTGATTTATAAATTAAACTTTATCATGGGTACGTATGTACAAGAAAAAGCATAATATAGAGAGGATTTGGTACTACCCATGGTTTTACGTATCCACTGGGCGTCCTGGAACATACGCCCTGTGAATAAGGGGAGACGACAGTAGTGGGAGCAAATAAGCTAATATGTTCCAGATAGTAACATATATCTAGCATAGAATCTAACCAATATAATCACAGTTTATTACCCTTTGCAGGCCACAATCATTCTTTTATTTGTTCAGTAAACATTGAGTGACTGAGAGGGCCTGGGTACTGTGCGAGGCCTACGTTAGTATTCGTGACAGGAGCATTTCGGAAATGCAGTGACTTTCATGGTGGAAGCCTTAGGCACCTTGGCAGCCAGGCTTTTTGGCTTCTCTCAAGTCACATTAACTCAATGGCCAATGACCCTGCTTATCTGAAGGGCTGGTCTCACTGAGAAAAAAGTGACAGAGTTTGATTATATTGTAAAGAAAAGAAGAAAACGGCTCGTCTGGGGCTAGATAAACTCTTTCCGATGTAGGAGGTGCCATTTTTCTGACCTGGGACATAAAATATATGAAAGGGAACTTAGCTGACGTGAAATTCAGCTTCGAAAGAGAAGTTTAGTTTCTGTGCTGGGATTGGGATAATGTCTTTATAATTTTTGTTGTGGTTAGTTTGTTTAAATAACTGGGTTTTCCTTCTGCCCGTTTCTATGCCATGTGAGAGGCTGTTTCCTTGGTCAGGCCTTGTTGCTGCTACACTGTCTACCCACCCCCACGCTCCCCCGCCCGCCAATAGAACTTAGGCTTTTTATTTCATACCGGATGACCGTCATCTGTAAGCACTTTGTGGAGAGCCCTCCCAGACGCTAGAACAGCCAATTTACAGTAACGCGAACAAGTCAGGGGACTCAGGGCTAAAACAGGCAGGATTTTTAGATCTAATGAAGACTCTCTGTCAGGCCTAATTTGGATCTAGTTAATAAGGGTCTGATTGAATTTGCCATTTTAGAACATTGTGAGGTCTTTTGGACCCGTAAACGATTTCCCTTCTTTTTCTGCACAGACACAAGGGTGAGGTGGAGTTGTCAGTGGAAGCATTTGTGTGTCACAAGTCACCAGGGTCATGTGTTTGGTGAATGACTTGCTAGGTCATCTTAGATAGGCCGTTTAATCTTTTTGTGTTTTCGTTTCTCCATCTGTGAAAGCATGATAACACACAGTGGGCTTCTAAGGAAAGTGGTCTTAGGAAGGATATAGAAGGTGTGTTACTTGAGAGGCTTTTGCAAAAACTCTGGATCACTGTTTACAAGAGAGATTGTAATCTTGAGGTGGTACAGTAGCTTTACAGCAAGTTAGTTTGAGCCAAAGTCCTTGCCAAGGAAACAGCAGATCTGAAGGAAGGGAGGGCCATTCCTGGTACTTCATGAATTTGGAGATGACCTTTGACATGGCCTTGCTTGTTCGTGCTATTGTTTCGTTGGGAGAATACCATTTGAGAGGCCAAATGAAACCTACCCACAATGAGAAAGGGCAAATTCTTATGTGTTCAGCTTCAGATTATAAATCACCAGTAACATCTTGGCAGTTTTGTTTTGTTGCTTTGGGGGGACTTTTTCATGCTTATGAGTCAAACTCAGCAGAACCCCTGATATGCTGTCACCTTCTTGCTTACCTGCTCTCTGCCTTCTCCCTCCTCCACCCCCCTGAAACTACCAGGAGAGACCTGGGGCTTTTGTCTGCGTGAATTTCCCATTGGCAGCGCCCGAACTCTCAGAATCATTCTATTTTCCCCAAAGGGGATCACCAGATGCTCAAGTCTGTGATCAATGAGCAATGTGCTATTCGGCTTTGCCTGGGCTTGCCCCGTGTGTCCTTGCAGAAATGTAAACGGAGGTGCTGCAACTCTGCCCCGGAGTGATGGGCAGGACTTCAAACCAAGTAACAAAGCCAGACAAAGGCAGGAAACGTTGCTCCTTCCCCTGAATAGCTGGTGCTTGCAGGAGGATGGGTTTTCTCTGTGAGAGTTCTAGGGCGTCAGGTGGTGGTGTTCGAACAATGAGGGGGTCTCTGGGGTAAACAGCCATCTTCTAAGAGCTGTGATGATTTGTCAATCTGTGTTACTCCACACTTAAAAAATTCTCGGCCATTTCATATCTTGCAGTATCATGGGGGAAAATACAGTTATGTAGTTAAACTTTAAAGCGACAGTTGTATTCACTGTGTATTGTTTATATCAGCCAAAAACTGGAATGGATCTAAATGTCTTACAAGGAGAATTTGGTTAAATAGGTCATGATGTTTATCTGTATATTTCCCTGCAGATATATCTATTTCTACCATTTAAAATGAGGGTGTAAAACAGTGGGTTTCTAATTTTAGATTGTTGATGACCTTGGAGAGCTTGATAAAAGTGATCAGCCACCTTCCCAGAAAAACGCCTACGTGCTCAACATTTTCATAGGATATCAGGGGATTTCAATATAAACTTGTCTATCACTCAGAGGTTAAGAGCAGTCAATATAAAGAACTTAGTAGAAATAATAGTGAATAATTTCCATATATGGAGTAGTGGAACAAGCAGCTTATAAAAGAGTAAAAGCTCATTAAAAAAACAAAACAAAACAAAAAACCTCACCTATATATGTATTGGGAGGAAAAAGTTTTTCTCATCCCTCTTAGGATCCCTTGCTGGGCCTGAAAATTCAGCTGACAAAGATTAACAGGAGAGAAGCATACACGTTTATTTAATATAAGTTTTACATGACATGGGAGACTCCATAAGGAAATGAACACCCAAGCAAACAAACTTGAATATTTTATGCTAGCTTCAGTGAAGAGGACTGGATAAGTTAAAGAGTAGGAAGTAAGTGTGCTAAACTGGGGGAAACTTAGCAAAGTCTGTTTGCTAAGATTCTTCTGGTGTCCCTTTGTCTTCAGAGATAAGGATGCTTCTTTCCTCTGGGTGTGGGGAGGATGCCTTTCACTGGAGGGTTTTATGGGCTGTTTGTGGAAGAAAGGGGAAGGAGCAAGAGATCAGGGTAACTTTCCAGCTTCTGCTGTTTTTTCAAACTCCTTCAGCTTAAAATATTCAAGAAGCCAAGATGCCATTGGAAAGGCTTTGAAAGGCTGAACACAACACGAAGATGCTTAACCACAGCTTCTCTGGAGGATGATAATACAGTCTCTGTGTGCTTATTTGTAGCTTCTTCCTTTCTAGAACTATCCACAGAATTGCTTTCACAAGAAGAAATATGCCACACAAGTTTGTTTAAATTTTTTAAAAAGCTGTAATCTTTTTTGGCAAGTGTGTTGGAAACCTGGGTACATTTTTAGCACTGCTCTTTATTCAGCAAATGATGAAATGAAGAGACATTAGGATGCCGGGACACCATTTCTAAGTGACATTTAATTAGGGCCAAATAAGAAGATACCAGATTGACAAACTTCTTTTCAATATGAAATACACAGATAAAACATATTTAAAAGATCCAGATGAATCAACCAATTCAAAAATGCCAATCTCACGGTGAGGAAGAAAAGCCAGTCTATAGGTAACCTCTAGCTTGACACCAACAGCATTTCCACCCTGGGAATGGCCTTTGGGGATATATGACAACTCAATACCTCAAGAGATTAGGGGTCTGACATTCCTATTTCTTGTGTCTTAGGAGGCATCTGGGAGAACTTGTTCTAACTCTGCTGACCTTGCTGTGGCAACTTGAAGGTGAAGTTTGCATATCCCCTATTCACCGGCAAGTATCTTTAAGGAAAGAGAAGTTAGTTTGGGGGCTGCAGGGCTATCTACTCGCCATCCGCGCCCCCTTTCTTGGGTGGCAGGGCACCCTCATCTTCCTTCCGGGAAGCGCCTTCTCCCACCCTCAATCGCTGCAGCTTCCTTGAGGTGGGCGGCTGGGCATGACCCCTCCGCTCCAGGACGAACATGTGACCCAGGCCGGGCCAATTGGCGCATTCTCTCTCTCAGGGCACGGCATGGCTCCAGGGATGGGCAAATGATCCGATCCCATCAATGAGATTACAGAGAAGGAGCTCTTGATAGAGATTTCTATACCTGAGGTTTCTTAGTTGGGAGAACAGAAGTCTGAAAGTGTGGAAGGATTCTGCAGGAGATTGAGGGGCAAACAGCACTGCAGAGTCACAAGGTGGAAAAAGGCAGGAAGGCGTCGGGGTTGGACCTCAAGTCCTGGGACTTCATTTGATCCGAGTGTGCCTGAACCAAACTGGCCACTGGAGTTTTCAATTGTGTGTGGCAATAATTTCTTTTTTTGCTTTGTTTAAGTCAGTTTGTATTAGAGCTATTTCATTTGCAACCAGTCCTGATTTATATACTGGTATAATAATAATAATACTTATTGAGCACTCCTCAAATAGCAGACCTTGTGTAAATCCTTTATATGGATTTACACTTATTTAACTCTTACAATAGATCTTCTTATCTTTTGAAGAAAGGAAACTGAGGCTCAGAAAGGTTAAGTAACTAACACAAGATGCCTCAGCGAGTAGTAGAATCAGATTCAAACCCAGATTTGTCTAAAGCCCTGCATTCTTAACCAGCCTACTATCAACTTAGCAGTGATACTGGATGAAAGTTAGGCCTGACAGCTGGTGGGTTGTTTGTTTTTACAAAGGGAGTACTGAGGATAATAAACGAGTATTTAGTCAGCATGGTCAGTTTTAGGGATTAAAATTTCTTCATCTTCAGTGAAGCGGTCAGTGCCCCCTTGTTATTACATTGTTTTGTTTTCTGAATACCAGGCAATGTTTAACAGAAGAATCTCAGCTGTCTTCATTTTATAGTCAAAGAGTCTTGTGGAAACTAATTGACCTGCAGGTGCATATCCTACAAGTGCTTCGGGGCTCCTTGGGCTACAGACAAGCAGACTTGGAGATAAAGCGTGGGTCCTTTAAGAATCAAGGAGGAGCTCCAGGCCACTTTGGTGATATGTTGTTATAAACCCAAGGGGGCTTTCTTTTCAATAATGAAATGAAAGTAAGGAGGTTGATCAGCTCTGCACTGCTCCATTCTCGGGTAGAGTTTTCTTACACTTCAGAACAGAAGAGTTCTCTCTTGAAGTTTGAAGAAAACAAGGTAAACATGCGCCTGGGAAACGCTGAGTATGGTTTTGACTCTGGCTCTGAGGTTCACGCTGTACTCATAACATCCTGTTCTTCTCTGCCGGCTGTGATGTGGTAGATAGCAGTCCCTCCCTGGGCTGTTAACAGCTGAGCTCATTTTTCATAAAGATGCTGCTCTGTGAGACCGAGGAAATGGGCCACTGCCGCCTCTGCCTTTGTTACTCTTACGGTTAAGGATGGGTCTTCCTAGTTGCCTTGAGAATGCCCTTTCCATCTTCTCTGAAATTAATTCCTTTGGGATATGTGGCAAACTTAAAATTTTACTGGAAGCCCAGAGAGTATTAGTGAGTGGGAAATAAGTCTCAAAAAAAAAAAAAAGTCACTTGTTTAGCATAGGAGAAATGTGCTCTGTTGAATTCTGCAGCTACAGAGTCAGGAAAGGAAGAGTGGCTGTTGGGAAAGGTGTGATGACACCTGATATGGAGAAAAAGCAGTGTAAGTGGAATCATCCTAGGGACAGGGATTTCTGACTTCTGATCCAACCCTTCAGCAGGGCACAGGAGGGCTGAGAGCTGACTTTTTATACAATGTATTTATCAGCTTCCAATTGACCTTGTGGCTAAAAATCGCATCTATTGCAAAGACATAATGGAATAAGGATTAAAATCTCACTTCTGTGGTCAGGGAGCTGACCCCAAATTAGTTCTTTGCATTTGGAGATTCTGAAGGCATAACTACAATAAGAATGACTTCTGCTGGTCAGTTACAAAGGAAATTGTTTCCCTTCTGTCTTCACTGTGTTGCAGAGTCACTGTTTTGCCATCCAGGAGATGGACAGCACAGTGGGGTGTGTTTTGAATGGCTTTTGTTAGAGAGCATGATGTGCATCCTTCCCGTGGTTGTGCTCCTCATCGGGTAGTTCCAAAACTTGCCTCATCACTGGAATCATGAAGATGCTTTAAAAAGGATAGAGAGATCTTTTGTTAAACTGAGACCTACTGAATGGAAACACATAAGAACAAAGCCATCTATAAGTTTATCTGGGTGATTATTATAATCAACCAGGGAGCCACCACTCTAGTCTTCCCTCATTGGGATAGATAAATTAATCAGATGAGCAACTTGCCATCTGAGACCTGTAGACATGACCTACCGACAGGGGCCAGCCTTCAATTAGGGGCCGAGGGTAGGGAGTAGATAGTGAATATTAGAGAGACATGGCAGAAGCAAGACTGGGCAGCATGGAGACATCATATACGAAGGCCCCAAATGGGGTATAGAGGATTCTTGGGATGGTTGGCTGTCTGCATGGGTTTTGAAGATTGGTTTGTTAAAAGAACAGAGAATGACAAAGCCCACTTGTCCTCTTTCAAGTAAAAACAAAAATCTTCTTTGTGTCTGGCTGTAGTGGCCACCATTTTTATGCTATTCTTCATGGTCAGAAACCAGAGATGTGTATGAAAACCTCATTCCTTTCTAACAGAGACATGAAACAGAGGAAATCTAAATACAGACATTTCAATGCAACAGGCACGTAGGTGGTATGTTAGTCTCCCTTTTCCACCGGGGAGAGCACATTCACATACCTGTTTACTCATTCAGTGATTTACTTCGCCATCATTTATTGAGCAAAACCCATGCTTGTCAGGCATGGTGGCAGGGGTTGGGGAAATGAATAAATAAAACATGGTCTCTGCCCTCTAAATGGTCACAGTTCCAAAGGCATGTAAGAAATCATACAGAAGAGGGAATGATCAGCTGTCCCTGGGCAGGAGAAAAAGGCATAGCAGGGAAATCTTAGAGAAGGAGATGCCTGACCAAGGTGTTTATGAATGAAAGGGAGATTCACCTGGAAAATGGACCCAGTCTTCTCAGGCAAAGGCAATAGCTTAAACAAAGGCAAAAGGGCCTGGTGGGTCTATAAAAGTCTGTGTAATTTGCTATCATAGTGTGAGAGGGAAAGTAGTGGGACATGATCTGGTGATTTGGCAGCACCCAAATCATGCACGGTCTTCAACGTCCACGCTTATGTTCTAAGGAAAGAACTTGATACAACTTAACCACATGACCTTATAAACATAGCAGAAGAGAGCAGAGGCTGCTCAAAGACATGGATGAGTATGCATGAACTCTTGCTTTCATTATGTACAAACCTTGGGATTGGGGCTATAAGAATCTGCCTCTCAGAGAAGCTGGATATATTAGTATAGCAACTCACAATTTTTAGAGAATTGGTATATTTTTTCCTTAGCTGCAGAATATGTTAAAAAAAAAAAAAAAGAAAACCACTTCTAGCTTCAATTTTAAAATGCCTCAATTTGTGAGACCATTAGTCATGAAGGTGTTTCCATAGCAAACGTGTGTGGGATGTCCTAGCTTTGTTGCCACTGGCTCAAGGGAACTTACATTATTAAATTGGGACAAGGCCTGGCATGATGGAGAAAAAATGTATGGCACTGTTCCCATAGCATGAGGCCTCCATTTAAGGGCAAGATAAAGGAAAGGCAAAGAGCAAGAAGAGAAAGTGCTGGAATGAAAACAAGTAACAAAAGGAAGATAAAAATGGAAATCCTAGTTAAGTGTGAATAATAGGAATGCAAATGGTGCTGCTAAAATGGAAGGAACCGTTACTTTTCAAAAAAGCAAAGCAAAGGAAAATTGTAGTAGCAAAAGCATTTTGCATGGTGAAATTGTACACTGTGTATGTCTCTCAGAAGCAAAGCCACCTACGCTAATTTTTCCCAGCATGATGCTGTGAATCTGGTGAGTCATTTTTTGAAGGTTTACTACAAAGCTCCAATCTGCATATTTTTTTGGTAAAACATTTGGATTAAATCTTTTTCCCAGCAGCTGCCTATTAATGCTCCTATTTTATAGCCAATTTTTTCACCTGGGCTACAAAAAACATACTTTTAAAAAATTAATAAGTTTATGGAATGATCTCTATGATTCATTGTGAAGTTTAAAAAATCATGTTTATGGTATACTGCTCTTTATCAAAGAGGGTAATCTGAATATAAATTTGCTTAAATCTCAGGAAGAAGTTATTTATGAGGGAGTGAGTGAGGAAACAACTGGAGGGGACAGAATTAGAAGTTAAATGTCTCCAAATATATTTTGTTTCTGTTCTGAATTTAAAAACATGTAAGTATTTTACATGATTATAAAACAAAGTTAATTGCAAGACAAAGCAATCTAAAAATTGAAAGCAAAATGGCACAGATGAGTCTGAGTCTCAAATTAGTGGCATAAATGCAGAGAGATTATTTCAAGTGACTAATTTATCTGTAGAAATACCCTAAGACAAAAATTGTTAAAATTTTAAACTGTTTTTTCTAATTGTATTATTTATGATAGTATTGTTACTGTTTTAGATTCTCTCTCTCTCTCTCTCTCTCTCTCGTTGTGTGTACTATAGAATAAAACAAATGAGGTATTATGTTGGGGTTGGGAATTAGATTTTTGGTATGGAAGAAGGTAATTCAAATGTAAGATCAAAGAGGTTAAGTAAAAACCATGTGGCCTTGAATTTGTACTGTAATTGTCAGTTGAACTTGTGATGTATTTTAATACAAAAAATAACAGATTCCCTAGCTGTACTCACAGAAAAGACCTAGAAACAACGACCAGCTCAGTAAAAATGAACACCCCTGTGTTCATTAACTAGGTTCAAAACTCAGATTGTGGTCTCTCAATACTGTTCCTCCTTAAAAAGAACTAGGGCTCCCTGGTAGAGAACTGATTCCAGATCTGCGGCAGGAAATGTGTAACAATGAGCCTGGAATAATTTGCCAAACCAAAGAGCAGGGAAGCTATCAATGACTTTTGGGGTTATGTCTAAAATACTCTGGAACCAACTAGGAAAGGCTTTCTGCAGTCAAAGATGGGACAATTTGAGCATCAATAAAATAATAACTGCGATGGATTGAAACACATCCATTATATTTAAACTTATAGTGATTCCAAAACACACACACTCAGCCAAAACACATCCCCTCAAACCCCCAAAACAATTGGCCCTCTTTGGAGGATACTAGGTAACCAACTCATAAATTTGAATGCTAAAAAATGAAGAGAAATAATTCAGCACATATCCTGTTTTTTCTGTATACTATACCACCGGGTAACCAACTAGAAAATAGCTTCTGATTCAAATCAATGAAATGAAAACAAAATTATTAGACTATTGGGGAAATGTGAGCACTGACTGGAAAGTTAGTAACATTATTGACTTACTGTTAATTATCTTTAGTTATGATAATAAATTGTCGTTACATTTAAGAAAAAGTTTTTATCTCCGAAATATATATGTATATCTATTTCATGTGTATGCATATATAATTATATATTATACACATATATATTTGCAGGTTAAATGTTGTGAGGTTTTAGTTTTGTTTCTAAATAATACAGTGCATGTGGAGGTGAGATCGGATGGGGGTATAGATAAAATAATGTTGACTAGGAGTCGAAAAATGGTTGAAGCTGAGGGCATGTGCATGGGGGCTTATTATATTATTCTTTTTCTTTGGTATGTATTTGAAATTTCCCATATAAAAAGTTATTTAAAACATCAGTTGCTTTGCTCACCTCTCTTTTCCCGTCACCTGATAACCTGCTTCCCAAAGTATTTTTATGCTCATAGGGCCGGTACTCAATAAATGGCGACAGTCATGCTGCTGTTGGTGAAGGTGTCTGTCTAGGATTGCTCATGATTCTCATTCTGGATGATACTTGGACAGATAGAAAAGTGAATTCTAGGCATTATTCAGGCCAGTTAGTGGATAAATCCTTTTGGGCAGTCATGAGTTTTCAGACTTAAATTTGGAGTACTTTGGTCTTAAAGTGAAAGATACTGGCTCTCTTATCGAGGAGCAATACTTCCTTGACCCACAAGAAAATAGTTTTCCAACTCAACTGCTCATGAAAAATTGACATGTTGTGGTCTCATGATGGATTAAATCCTCAACTGCAGGAAGACTCATCACTAATTATTTTACCTTAAAGCAGATGAGCTCATGACTATCTTTGTTCAGTAAGTGTAGTTCTTTACCAGCAAGACCCATGTTTCAATACCTTGCTGTCATTCTGAAGGTTTTAATCTGCATATTTTTCAGTGGTGATATATTTTCTTGTATTAATTCATTGATATTTTTCCCTTTCAATTTATTTTTTCTGAAACAATAATTCAGATATCTGACTCTCTGGATTGATCCCATGATTTGTTTTTCTTTACCCTTGTGTCCTACTTTCCATCTCTATTATTCTGATCTAATTTCTGGGCAATTTCTACTTTATGCTCCTAACCTTTTTATTTGCTTAAAAAATTTCTGTTCATGCAGAAAGGATCCTTTGTTATATTTCTGATGGTTTCTTTTTTTTTCTTTTAAATAGCATTCTATTGTTTGTTTCATGGATAAATATCTTTTTATATTTCTCTGAAAATGTAACAGTTTTTTTTTTTTTTGCGGTACACAGGCCTCTCACTGTTGTGGCCTCTCCCATTACAGAGCACAGGCTCCGGACGCACAGGCTCAGCGGCCATGGCTCATGGGCCTAGCCGCTCCGCGGCATGTGGGATCTTCCCAAACCGGGGCGCAAACCCGTGTCCCCTGCATCGGCAGGCGGACTCTCAACCACTGCACCACCAGGGAAGCCCTGAAAATGTAACACTTCTGAAGTTTTCTCCTGCTTCCTGAATTACCTCTGCTACCTACAAATTCTGTTAATTTATTATTATTATTATTATTTTAATCTTTGCTTTCCATATTGGAGTCTTTCTTCAAATATCTGGTGACCATTGGCTGGCTATTCACACTTAAGAGTGAGGCTCCAAATATCTGATGGAATGTTCTGTGCATGAGGCTGGGTCTTTATTGACTCCTGGTCTTCCTAGTAACTAAGTGTGGAACTGGTTATTTACTGGGAAACCCCAAGTG
Organism: Monodon monoceros; assembly: GCF_005190385.1. Classification (NCBI taxonomy): domain Eukaryota; kingdom Metazoa; phylum Chordata; class Mammalia; order Artiodactyla; family Monodontidae; genus Monodon; species Monodon monoceros. Next base: position 72,630,963 of record NW_021703783.1, on the reverse strand, counting down.
TAATATTAAAAGTATTTGGCAACTGCTATGACATGGGTATCATTTAATCAGAGAAGGTGTCCAGACACTCAGAATGCACTTGTCATCAACAACTCCTTTAAGAATACTGTCTGTACAAACTGGATTCAGCCTTGTCAGTGGGTCTTCCCTTGGATAGGATGGTTCCCGCAGGGAGGACTTCTCCAGTGTCCTGTCCGGAGTGGGATGGGGATAATAATGCTGCTTCCAGGGCTGGAAGAGTCCCAGAGTTCTTCAAGTAGACAATCTCTCCACTGTACTTCATGTGTATGAAGTGTAGAGCTTCTCAGATTCAATCTCTTCAGAATCTTTTACTCTCCTTTTTTAGATGTGTTAGAGGTACTCACCTAGCTGTTGGTATAGGGGAGGACTTTGGGGGTCTAACTGCTCCTTATTCAGACTTTTTTCAAAGATTCCTTTCTTCAGTTTCACCCCTCACCTTCATCTTCAGAGATACTTGGAACCTCCAATTCTTAAAGTATTCTGGGTTTTTTTCTGCACAAATTGTCTTTATTTCCTGTTAACATTCTTCTCTCAGGCATTAAGTTTAGCTTTCTCTAATCAATTAAATCAGTTACCACTTACCCAACTGTTTTCTTTTCTTCTCTTTGTTTTACATACTTCATTTGTTATTATTTCCTCTCCAAGTCTCTTTGCTATTATTGGTTTAAAGTGTGTATGTGTGTGTGTGTGCGTGAGCTTAATTTCCTTTTAAGTTTTTAGAAGCATTTCAAAGGAAGTACAGTGAATATGCGTATTTAATTCACTATGTTTAACCAGAAGATTTACCTTTAAATTCTTAAGAGGTATCTTTAAACATAATTAGTTTTGGACAATAACTAGAACTCATCAGCATTTATATGCTCCCAGAAAACCAAATAAGAACATTAATATTTTTTCATTTCTTTGTGCTTCGTCACCTCCCAATTTAGAATCATCTGAAATTTTAATTTGAAATTACAATAAAAATATTTTGTATATTATGCATAAAAGAATTTAAACTTAGTAATACACTTTTTATTGTTTCTTTTGTCCTTTGTACCATGCTTTCTCATATCCCATATCTTTCCTTTTCTCTGCTTCTTAGTTTTGTTGGCATACAAGTTTGAATATCTTGTTTACATTTTAGTAGAAGTTGGTTTAGATGATAGAGCTTGTCTCATTGATTGTGGAGGCAGAAGAAGGCATCCTTCAAGGAGGCAATGTGAGTATCACTAGCCACCTGTGACATGAACCGCCCCAGCTCTTTGGTCTCAGAGCCCACATTCATCTGTTTTCGCCTGTGGGCAATTACTGCTCTCTCTTGCTCCACGTATTCAGGAGGTGGGGGGCTGGCTGACAGACCTAGTTCCTCCAAATGCACTGCCCCAATTAATCACTGTGGCAATCACTCCCTGACCTCCTTCTGCCTGAAGTTCCCTGTAATCACTCTCATTCCACGCTAGTTCTCTCCTGTACGTTGTTCTCTGGTCTCGTTTCACCAAGAATTCAATCCTATCTGCTCTATATCTCTTAGGATGATCTTACCTCTTTGATGTTGACATTACTCTATCTTGTTTTCCAGTGCTGTTATGAATATATTTCTTTATTTGATCATATCAGAGAAATTAGAGTGGGAGAGACTGTGTGTTCACACTGCCATTTTGCTCCTATTTCTGGATAACATATATAACATATTTAACAATGTCCCTGCAAATCAGCTAGGCTATTATTGCTATGTTGTTTCAAAAAGAAAATTTCATTTGTTCTTTCTTTCCTTTGGTCTTGTCTTTTCTTTTTTTTAACCCATTCATCCCTATTTTTGTTTAGTATAATCCAACGTGACGGTAAAAGTCTGTCTTTTTAACCGGCCACACATAAAAACCAACAATAAAATCTTAACTCTGACACTTATTTATGATGTAGACTCTGCCAAGCAGCAAAGAAAGAATTTCCAGTAGAGATTCCCCACTGGTACTAAGAGCATCTGTAGAGACATAGTCATGTGAAAGAAAGCCAAAACGAACGATGGAATTAGTGTTGTCCAAAACAGTTTTCTTTAAATGTACTTCTCTTAAAAGGACTCCATATGTTCCTTCAGGGAAATGGATACTTTCTCTTCCCACGTTTTCAATTGGCAATCACCCCATCTTCTGGAACAGCATTATCAACTTTTCTTTTTTGCTACTGGAATCAGTGCAAAGAATATTAATATTTTACCAGAAAGTTACTGTTTTCTCTACAAACTATGATTACTAAAGAGATATTTCTGTGCTCTTTAAGGTAAAATGTTCTCTTTAAGAGAAATTGTTCTCATTTATTGGTGCCAGTTATTGCTTTTGCCATGGAATTCCATCACTGAAATGATAATGTAAAACCTTAGAATAGGAGTTAACTTATAACATTTCATCTAAGGCACATTCAGCATTAGTGTTTAGTGTTATTATATTGTATGTAATAAGTGTATACTAGAAAGTGTGGTTTACCTAAATTAATGCAATTCTCTTAGATTGAAGGAATGATGATTCTTCTTTCAAACTGCCAAACATATTTGAAATTCCACCTGATCAGTATATAATTAACAGTAGTTTGTAAAAAAAAAAAAAAAAGGTCTGTGCATGTCAAATGTTTTTTAACACCTTGAAGTCTGTATTTTGAGAGTACAGTTGTACCAACATCTCGAGATATATCTAACCTCTGGGTGCTCACTTAGACCATTTTTCTCTTAACGCGTATAATTCATGTGTACCTTTAGATTTTACCTGAAGCCTTGTTTGCTATGTGTCTTATTCTTATGCCAGCTCTCTCTGTCCCTGGGACATATGTTGAGTCTTATTTAGATTTTGGAGCAAATAATAAAAGTGAGAACTAAAAGGAACAGGATATTCTGATGCTATAAGGGACTCACAAGCTAATTTATCCAGACTTTTCATTGTTTCCATGAGAAAACTTAGGCCTAGAAAGAGAATGCCTGGTTAAATTTTCATGACTGGCTCGCACTTAACGAGAAAGGGTGTACATCCTTGGCAGGCAGATTAGGTCTTCTGGCATCTCTCACTCCTGCCCCTGCTTTGAGCAGATGATTCAAGCTAAGATGATGCCAAATTTTAGGAGATCTAAAAATGTTTTTAGCTGTAGAATGTGGATAATACATATTAAACTTGTACCTTGATTTTGAAGAAATAAACACTTAAAGTTTGTGTTTTTGCCTTGTCTTTTTTTCTTAATTGTCTGAGCTTATGATAACTGAGTATGTAAAATAAATCAAGTTGCTAAGGCAAACTCTGAATAACCACAGTATGGAATGTACATGAATGCCACCTTGGAAAAAATATTTCTTGTCAAAGACTAAGTGTAATACTGTAATATTTTTTTCGAGTCCTTGAAAAAGTTCCGGTCTGTTCAACTCAGGCTTTTATGTTTAAACACTAAACCATTTTCTGTATAAAATCAAACAAACCCACAAGTAGACAGCAAAGAATCTGGAGTAATCAACTGGGCTTTGTCTGAAAGCTGCTTTCAGGGACTGAATTAACAAAGAACACATATTTTTTTCTGTCTGCTATGTAACAGTAGTAGTGTAACACTAGATTACTATTTAGTTGATAGCTTTTGCCTTAAGCATATTTTATTGCTCCGTGTGTGTGTGTGTGTGTGTGTGTGTGTGTGTGTGTGTGT